>NC_056739.1:555500823-555800823 GCF_019279795.1 Protopterus annectens | reverse complement strand
AACCGGCTCCAACACCATTGTTTCCTTGCCTGTATCGGCTCCGGCTGGAGCCGATACATTTGGACCTACACTCGGAGCCGAAAAGTTATCGGCTCCGTCTGGATCCGTGGGGTCTTCGGCTCCGATGGTTCCTTCGAGGAAGAGGTCCAGGTCTCCCTCTTTGGAACCGATACTGTCGGCTCCGGCCTCACCTCTTCTTTCGGAGCGGAGCCATCGGAGCCGATCATCGAGGTCTTCCAGGTTGTCAGACCATGATTTAGAGAGGGTGGTAAGCAGATTGTTAAAATCACAGGCACTAGCCCAAATACTTCATAGTCCGTCTCAACAGACGACTATTAGTCCACACCCTCTTCAAATTCCTCCTTCGACTCTACCCCAGAGTTTGGAGCTGGAGTCTACAGGAATAGTTACTGCTATGGCTGAAGGCCAGATACCCCCCCCCCTCTGCGCCTTCAGCATCTACTCTTATCTCCTCCTCGAGACCTTCCTTGGAGGGATTCGGTGGCCGGGCTTCCCTGGTCTGCTCCGAGGGGGTGAGTGGCATCGGACCCTTGTCCAACCCCGCTCTTCCCCTTGGAGCTTCGGCCTTGGTGAGCTCGGCTCCGACATCTTCCTCGGAGCCTTCCCTTTCGGTGGGCCCGGGAGTCCCAGTTTCTTCGGAATGGGTTCTCTCGGATCTCCCTGGGACGGGAGCCTTTGAGGTGATGAGGAGTGTGCTGGCCCCTGGGCTCAGTCAGCAGTCTATTCCTTTAGCTCCTCCCTCTACGGTGCCTGTTGATATCTTTTCCCACTGTCTTGCACCCGGACCGAGAGATCCACCGCCTCAGGTTTCCCCACTGGGAGGAACCCCCTCTTCCAAGGATTCTCCTGATCCATCAGGAGATCCTCCACGCAAGAGGACTTGTAAGAGGAAGCACCTAGACTCCCCTGAGTCTATTACTTCAGATACCGACTTAGATGAGTCGGAGGGGTCCCCAAGATCCCCCTCTGAGGATGTCTCCTTTTCAGACATCCTAGAACTCCTGAAACAGAGGGGAAACTGGCCCACCATAAATCCCTCCGATGATGAGTCGGTATACCTAGAGGCGTTTGGTTCTCGACCCTCCACCTCCTGGGTGTCTCTGCCTTTTGACTCCCTCATGCAGGTAATCGCTCGAAAGGCTTGGGCTTCTCCTGACTCCGTAGAGCCAGTTCCCAGGAGGCCTTCTAAATTGATTACAGTCCCTTCCAAACAGCAATTCCTTACAAAAGGTGTCCCGGTTGATGCCATGGTGGTGGCGGCCACCACTAAAAAGGAACTTGCAGATCCTTCCGTACCAGTCCATCCTCCTAACAAGGATTCCAGGACCATGGACAGGTATGGTAAGCGGATGTTTTCCTCAGCGACCTTTGCCATGCATTCGCTGAACTATTTGTGTCACTTCACCAGACTCCAAAGGGACATCCTTAAGGAACTAGGTGAAGTAGTACAGGATCCTACAGCTCAGGGGGCACAAGACAAGGTTGCTTCTCAGCTAGGGATCCTTAACTCCATAACCAACTCCTCCATGTGGCTGATTTCGTATGCAGCAGATGGAGCGAGTAGAGCCGCAGGCACAGGAGTGGCTCTGAGACGTCAATCCTGGATGCGGCTCTGTAATTTTGCTGATCCCTTAAAGGCGTCCTTCACAAACTCTCCCTTTGATGGGTCAACTTTGTTTGGTCCTCAAGTGAAGGATACATTGACCAGGTGTGAGCAGGATGGCAAGACTCTTTCTGCTGTAGGGGTCCGTTTTTCCACCCCTTCTAGACCTTACCCCAAAGGACAGAAGGGTGGAAAGATGTGGTTCCGCAAATCCCAAGGAGTCACGCCGGATACACGTGGTCAGTTTACCCCTAGAGGCAGAGGGGGTAATAATAACAGACGCCCTAGAGGCAGAGGGGGTCCACAAAACCAGGGAAGCAGAGAGTCTCTCTGACAAGCCCTTCCAGCATCCCTGAGGTGTTGCCCGACTGTCCATCCTTGGAGGCAGTCGGGGGAAGATTATCGCTGTACCAACAAGCCTGGCTTTCCCTCTCACAAGACAGATGGGTACAGTCGATCATATCCGAGGGTTACAAAATTCCTTTTGAGGAAAGTCCCGGCAATCATAAAATTCCCTTCCAGATGTGCCACCCGGTCTAAGGGAAATCGCAAAGTTAGAAGTAGCAAAGCTTCTACACAAAAGGGCCATTCAGCCAGTTACAACAGACCATTCAGAGCCCAGAATCTACTCAAGGTTCTTTTTGGTCCCCAAAAGACGGGAGATTGGAGACCAATATTGATCTCAGCAGACTCAACAAGTCTGTGAAAAAGACGAGATTTCAATGGTCACACTTCAATCAATTTTGCACTTCCTGGGCAAAGACAACTGGATGTGCGCAATAGACCTTCAGGATGCGTACTATCACATAAAATTCACAGACGCCCAGAAGGTTTCTCCACTTTCGGCTGGGGTCCAGTCATTTTCAATTCAGAGCCCTGCCCTTTGGTCTCACTACAGCCCCCAGAGTGTTCACCAAATGTATGGCAGTGGTCACGGCTCACCTGAGACGCCAAGGATTCCAGGTGTTTCCGTATCTCGATGACTGGCTCCTTTCAGCCACCACCAGGCATCAACTTCTCCAAGCCAGGGATTACACCCTAAATCTCTGCACTCAGTTAGGAATTTCGATCAACTACGAAAAATCCTCCTTGTTGCCCTGCCAGTCTATTACTTTTATAGGTGCAAATTTAGACACTGTTCGATGTCAGCAACCCTCACAGACCAAAGGATTTCAGATATCCAAAGTCACGCGGCGGATCATCCTCGCCAGCAAAAAGGTACAAGCCAGACTGGTCCTGAAAGTGTTGGGCCTCATGGCAGCGGCCATTACCCTTCTTCCCTTGGCCCGCTTCTACATGCGTCTTCTTCAATGGATGTTGTTCACCCAGTGGTCTTACCAACAACTTCCCATGCGTCACCAAATCCTGGTGACACAAGCTTGCAAAACCCACCTATCCTGGTGGATTTCTTCTCCCCAGATTCATCAGGGCAGACCCTTTGTATCCCCGGCCCCAGTAGCCACAGTCACTACGGACGCCTCCCTGATCGGGTGGGGGGGGGGTCATTGTCAGGGCAGGATGGTTCATGGGACGTGGCAACCATTCGAATACCACCTGCACATAAATGTCCTAGAGATGAGAGCAGTGCTTTTAATGTTGCAAGCCCTCAATGACTTTCTTCCCTTGGGAACAATTGCAGTTCACACGGACAACATGTCTGTAGTATGGTATATCAACAAACAGGGTGGAACCAAGTCCTACCCCTTGTGTCGAGAAGCTCTCAGACTTTGGCAATGGGCGATCTCCTCTCATCGGTTTCTGGTAGCAAAGCATATCCTTGGGAAAACCAACATTTTAGCGGACAGATTGAGCAGAGCTATTCTCATGCCTCACGAGTGGTCTCTCAAACAATCTATAGTGGAGGAGATTTTTCTAGAATGGGGCCCATGTTGCGATCTTTTTGCTACTCCCCAAAACAGCAAATGCCCAGACGTCTTCTCTCTCTTCCCACTGCCAGGCCATCCCCCCAGAGACGCTCTTACCCAGGATTGGCCCCAGGGACTTCTTTATGCCTTTCCTCCTTTTCCATTGATTCCACTAGTACTCCAGAAAGCCACCGTTTTGAGAGCCAAAATGATTCTCATTGCCCCCTATTGGCCTCGACAAATTTGGTTTCCATTCCTCCATCGTCACCTATTGGTGCAGCCGTGGCATCTGGACCCAGTGCCAGACCTTCTGATCCACCAATCGGGTCACCTGCATCGGTCTATTCCTTCTCTCAATCTCACAGCTTGGTTGCTCCACTTCCTTCCTTAGCCAGGCTTCCTATGATCTCTAACCCGGTTAGGGATATTATAGTGGCTTCTCTTAAATCCTCTACTAGAAGGATTTATACCAGCAAGTGGAAACGCTTCTCTTGTTGGGCAAAATCAAAGAATATAGATCCCTTTACTGCCCCTGTTCATGCAGTTTTGGATTTTTTAGCGGAAATCTTTCACTCGGGCTCTTCATCTTCCACGGTTAAAGTTCAGTTGGCTGCTATCTCGAACTTTCATGTCAGGTTTGCAGATCACAACATTAGGTCCCACAGGCTTTGTAGAGCCTTTCTAAAAGGGATTTTTCTCCTTAAACCTCCTGTCAGGAGTCCTCCTCCTCAATGGGACCTAAATCTAGTGCTGACATCCTTAATTCTTCCTCCCTTTGAGCCAGCTGTTTCATGTTCTCTGAAGTTTCTTTCATGGAAAACACTCTTCCTTGTCGCTATTACCTTGGCCAGGAGAGTGTCAGAACTTCATGCCCTTTCTGTTTGTCCCCCTTATTTGGTCTTCCACAAGGACAGGGTATCCTTGAGAACTAATCCATCCTTTTTGCCTAAGGTGGCTTCGAAAACTAATTTGAACCAATCTATTGATCTCCCTGTATTTTTCCCTAATTCCTCCAACAGATCGGAACAAAAATTACATTATCTTGATGTTCACCGCCAACTCAGATATTATTTGGACAGAACAAAACAATTCAGGAAATCCGATCAGCTCTTTCTTTCTTATGCTGAAAATAAGAAAGGCCTTCCTTTTTCCAAAGTGACCTTATCTAGATGGCTTTCTTCCACCATCTCCAAAATCTATCAGCTCAGGGGCAAACAGCTGTGCTCAAAACCAAAAGCGCATTCCACCAGAAGTTTAGCCACTTCCACAGCCTTTCAGGCTAGACTCCCTTTAGACACTATTTGTGCAGCAGCCACTTGGGCCACTCCTCATACCTTTGTTTCTCATTACAAATTGGATTTGGCCTCCAGGGATAGAGCCAGTTTTGGTTCTATGATTCTTAAGAGTCTGTTCCATTGAGCCACCCAGGATAGAGGTGCTAGGGACGCGGTCCCATCAAGCAAGAATGAAGGCGAGATTGACAACTTAACATTGAGAAGTTATGTACCTACCATAACGTTCCATGTTAGTTGTCTTCTCTCGCCTTCTTTCTTGCGACCCTCCCTCCTACCCCCTTGCCTGGACAGACCTTGTTCTCCTTTGTCTGGAAGATTGCTTCTTTAGGCACCAGTTAGTTACCTGGTTCCCATTTCAGCCCTTCCTTAGGGTAATTGCTTTCTTTCCTCAGTGGAAAGTTTTTTCTGTGCTAGGGGTGTCTCCCTATAGGTACAAACGAGATCTGGGTACTTACCGCCTTGCATCATGGGATATGGGGCTGCCTCGAGCTGGTAAAAGTGACTCTCGAGCTTAGCAAGTGCCGAGTCGGAGCCAAACCCATCAAGCAAGAAAGAAGGCGAGAGAAGACAACTAACATGGAACGTTATGGTAGGTACATAACTTCTCATTCTTGCCCCATAAACACTTATTTCTAGTGGCCATTACCCGTGATAGATGAATTTTAAAGTTGCAAGCATTTTTGTCTATGTTCTCATATATTGGTTTCCACATGCACAGGGTTACACTTGGAATCAATCCCTCCTTTATGCCAGAGGTTGCAACATAGTCCAGCCTAAATCACTTGTCAGTGTTCTTTCCAAATTATGTCAGCCAAGCAGACTGTAGATTGTACTGACTGGACATGCATAGACTGCTTAGATTTTATCTCCAAAGAACACATGAATTCATTACAGGTGATCAGATATTTGTTTCCTTTTCAAAAGTAAAGCGAGATCAGAAGGTAACAAATTCTCCCTTTCCAAATGGGTATCCGGCTGTATTACATTCTGCTATTCATCTAATAACATGGTACTACCTTCCAAGCCTAGAGCAGACTCTGGCAGGGCTCATGTAACCTCAGAAAGGAAAATTATCACACTAGAATGATCTTCATTCCCTTTAGGGTGCTGAGATAGTGTACTCCACTTATTGGCCTACTTCTGTTCTCACTTTGTCTTCTTGTCAGATGTTGTCCCTAGATAGGCTGATTACTGTGGTTAAACTGGACAAGGCATTAACACTGGTGGATATCCTCATGGATCTGGGGGCAGATGGGATCTCTCTCTATTTTATAAAAGCTGACTTTGGTCCAGAGAACTGTCTTGATACACCTTTTCAATGGCACTTCAATTAGTTATTGCCTGCCCTGATCTATTACTGAGTGCCATCAAGTTTAGCCATAAAAAGGGAGACGAGCAGGACTTGGCCACTTGGTGACCCATTGCTATTTGCAATACAGGTTACAAGGTGTTTTGTAAAATCTTGCAGCTCAAGCTCAGACTTATTATGAAAATCATGTTGGTGCAAGGTTTTTGTGGTGCCCACTTTAGAAGATGTTATTGTACATGAAGGAGTTGGCATCAGAGGTATCTTCTACTTCATTTCCTTCTGCTTTGCTTTTATTTTGTGACATCTTCAAGGTTTTCGTCAGTAGCGGTCATCACCAGTTGCTGGCCATTTTGAAAGCCTATGGTTTTAGGCCTTATTTTTGTACCATTATTTTCTCCATTTACTCTGATTTATTTTGGCCGAGCTGGAGTTGAACATTGTGCTGGTTATGGTTCTGTTGGGTCTTGCTCAGACATTGTTTTCTGCACCCAGATTATGACTACACTAGGTGTTCCTTTGGTTCTGAGGTATTTGTAGATGCTCGTGGAGAGTCTTGTTTTTTCACAAAGGTATCCTGGAAGCTGACACTTTGGAGGTATTTTCCATTATCCTTCACTGAGAAGGTGTACCTCTATAATAGCAGACTGTTTGCCTTATCGAGCTACAACGCTAAAGTGTATGCCCTGCTTTGACATTTAGAGATGGCACTTCTTTCCTCCACGTTTCACTTTTTTTTTGAGGGGGGGGGGCACAAACACACATTTGAACCCAGAGCAGTGGGCCATTGTCTTTACCTCTGCAGCTCTTCAGTGGATGTAGGCATGGGCATGATCTGGGAAGAGAACGTAATGGATCCCAGCCGTTGAATTTAGGGAGGTACAGGCTAAATTGCTCTTTTGGAAGACCTCTTTGAATTCTCTAATGGCTTCCCCATGGTCTACAGTATGCTCAGGTCATGGCATATATCATGTAGAGGATGGCTGTGGTACTAGGACTCCCCAGCATACCTCTCATTTGTCACTGATTTTCAGGGATGACCCTGATTTTGGCTGAAATTTTAGCTCTCCTCCTCCTAATCCCTCCTAAAAGTGGTGACTTTTGAAGAAAAGGTAGTGAATTACATATAACGACAATAATTTGAGTTATAAAATTCTTTTACTTCAGAAATTGTATATTAATTCACATTCTCTTATTCTGTCAGTGTTTCAGGGTAATGGTACTAATATTTTGAAACTGTCCCTGATTGTCCTTGATTATTTCTGGATTTATTAATTCCACAAAACAGCCATTAACTCAAGTAAATCCAGTGACACTCAAATTCAGAAAAGTAAATCAAGCAAGATTTCCGGGGATGCGTGCATTTATCAGACCAAAACCAATCCGTGTCTCAGCCCGGCAGTGCGTGATTTTATTGTATTTTTAAAGTTAATAAATGTTGCTCCAAAATCAGTTAGTGGTTCCAATGCTTATCTTGCTTGGTTTATTTCTGGATTTATCTATGATTCTGTTGAGATTTGTCCCGACTGGTTGACAGCTATGCTTCCCAACAAAAGACCAGTTTGTTTCACTGACATCTGTTGTGGATCATATTCAGGAGTATTTTCACTTGTTTTGAAGATCCCCTTTTCCAGCTTACCTGTAAATGCAAAAAGCTTCATCATCCCCGCCCCCCCCCACCCCCCACACACACACCCTCCCGGCAGTGGATTTGTCCCTAGCAGGGATGTCAGGCTCTTGAAACTATGGACCATCGCTTTCTACTTTGTCTCAGAAATGCTATAGTGGATACAGGGGCAAACAAACAAGGAAGGGGAGTAACACCCTTAAGAAGGAAGGAGTCAAAACAACTGAATCAACAGTTGGGGTTATGGTGTGGGTCACAATGGAAATTAAAAATTGCAAGACATTCCTAGCTGGTGTTGAATAGAAAACTGCTCCTCAATGGAAGGCAAATGATAAAATAGTGATACAAACTGTGACCAGAATGGAAAATAAAGTGGCGGTGTTGGTGAAGGCCTTCCATATGCCATATGCAAAGTGGAACTCCATTGATGAAGGCCTTCCATATGTCATATGTAAATGGAACAACTTAACTGGAGCCACAAAGAAAATTATAATTTCCTTGAAGTTTGCATGACAAAACTTTGGCAGCTAGTACTATGGTGTTCTTTAGAAAGATCAGTCTTGGATCTGGTACTCTTCAATTTTGAGGTAGAGAGGATCTCAGGTTTTGAAATAATTAGCCAGGCAGGAGTAGTTGATCACTGAAAAGTGTCGTTCTCCAATAACTTAAATGCAGCTGCAAGCCAGTCCAACTGACGTTTTTAGTTTTCAAAAGGTTAGACTTAGAATAAAGCAATGCCTCAGAGTCTGAGAAATGCAAACACAGAGGCATTAAGGTGTTATGGAAAAAGCGCATGGATACACTAAAAATGCGACGGCAGAAGCTACAACTTTTGTTTTTTTTTTTTTAAAGTTTGTAAATTTAAAAGCAAGGGTAAAATGGTGTTGTCCTGAAAATAAGATGGTTTTGATAGTGAAGAAAATTAATTTAGTAAATAAGAAAGCGCAGAAAAAAGAATATAAAGTGTACCAGTAGGGCAAAAGGACAAAGATAGGAAAGACAGAAAATCCAACTTCAGTGCTACAGCTTTAAAATGGAATTAAGCGATAGTAAACTAGGAAACATAATGATCATAGGGCTAATTAAAATCACCTCCTTTTAGCAGTCATTTTGGAGTCATACTTCAGTTTGGATTCCTTAGAGAAAAAGAGAACCACGAATGGGACAGTGAAGAGCAGCCACAGAATTCATTTTATACATAACACGTGAGCCTTCACTTCCTTTGTTTTCTTCCTGAATTTTCCTTAATCACTGGCTATCTTTTGCTCTGGAGCAGTCATGAACCACCACTGCTTTTCTATGGGGTGATAATTTCCGGAGCTGAGGCAAGTATTTTGCAGCCACTTATGGGTGTATGGAAATTTGGTTGTGTTGCAGGAAGGGCACATTCTTAATTAGTCTGCCAGATTACTTTCTCCTCTGATGCTTTAATTTTAAAACTACTGTTGAGGCTAGATCTTTTTCTGGGAAGTGGTGGACCAACAACGAAGCACTACTTTGTTGCTGTACAGCAGGGATCTTGTGAAGTAGAAATTTAAGCAGAAAGTTGCTTCTCTTTGTTACTTCATTTGTAATGGCAGAGGAAACCATATGATTTATAGAAACATTTGTCAGACAAAGTTACTTCAATTAACTCCATTTAGTAATATGTGATGTCTATATTTTCACTAAATTCAGGGAGATAATGCTTTCCAGTCCGCAAATTTAGTGTGTGTTTGTGTGTGTACATTTTTATTTATTTATTTGACATTTGGTAACCAGGAAAGTCCAACTGGGTGGAGAGTACCTGTTTTCAGCAGAGGCCTAGGGAGAAAAGCTCCACATACAGACAGACAGAGAAAGTAACTTCATAAAAGGACAATGAACAATGAGAAATTACATATGAGAATAAGTAATATTACAAAAATTATAAAAAAATATACCTAGATACAGGATTTACTACCAAGATGGCTGAGCATCCGAGTAGTCCAAGACTGATGCAGTGTGAGAATCTGTCTCCAACATGCATTGACTTCATCATTGCTTGTATTAAGTAGCAGAAAGGGGTATAGGAGCTGTGCTCAGCACATGGGGGCACTTGCATTTTTTTCATTTTCATCAGTGAATACTATTTTATTCGATTTTCTTCAGTCACATATTCACAAAACTGTCTTTTGAGGAATTATATTTGAACCTACAACACATATATTAAATTGCACTTTCACATATATACTATCCCCTCTGCACTCATTATGCTAACACTTTTCTTTAGGAGGGTGGCGGGATGTGGTAAGTTGGCTTGTATCAGTTAAAGCAAGTTCCTGATGAGTGTAAGGGTAATGTGCAGACTAACAGTCACAGTTGTGCTGGAGATTGAATGGGCAGTGGCATCTGTAAATATGATGGCGCTCTGCAGTCCAGTCTTCAACAGCATGAGAGAAAAAAAAATAAGCCGAAAGACATGGCAAGTATAAAAAAGCAGGTATTTGTGAGAGGTATGAAGAAAGTTTTGTCTCTGAACCAGCATGAAATATTACCCAGATGGAGATTCTCAGGTGATTGGTATGAGGTCCTTCCTTATCCTTGTGGCTGTAGTCATCACATATGGAATCTCCTACCAAGGAAAGCCCAACTTCCATCCAGTGTACCAAAACCTTTACATACTCCCAGTGTCTTACATCAGTCATATGCCTCCCAGGCGGATGTAGGCAATAAAGGTGGCATATGCACACTCAATACCTAGAACTTCTTTGCCACCAGTCCAAATACCACAGTTAAACATCAGTTTGAATTCCCTTCACCACTGAGCTGGTTTCTGTTGAGCAATTTATAGATAAGTGCCCTGTTGGGTTATTCTTTACCTTTTCCTCTTGGTGTATGTATGGTTCATGTCATCCGGGAAGGGAAATTGTCAGTGTAAGAGGCAGATTTCCCAAAAAAATCATCATAAGAAGTATTTATTCTGCTTTGGTGTTTCACACGATCATACCCAGTGTACCATTTGTCAGACTTTTGTTTAAAAAAAAAATTCTTTACAGCCATCTGTTTTCTGTGTCTATTTTCCTTGAGAACAAACATCTCAAACTTTTGACCAGGATACCATGTCCAAACCTGCCTGCCTTGAGGGGCAACCATCACTTAAAAAGAAGACTGAAATGTTTTGGGCTGATTCTGCTGCTGTCCAGCTTCCACTGGATGTCTCTCTAAAGGTGGATGAAGACCCCCAAAGACCATCTGGTGCCAACACTGATTTCCTCTGCTATGACCTAGTCAGTGGCCACCAAGGAACCGGCTTCTTATGCGTCCTCTGAGGCTGTGCAAAAGTCGGTCACAAATGTCGGTGAACCAATAGGTCAGTATTCCACTGTATTCGGCTTATATGAGTACAATGCCCCCTTTGGTGTGTATCTAACCAGGCTCATCCAACAATTGGAATGTCCATACAGGTTCGTCACTAAAAGAATACAGGGTGTAAGCAACATGTCCTATGCAGACTGCCTCAATGCCCTATCCCTGAATTCTGTCTTCTACAGGCTGTTGAGGAGAGATCTGTACCTGACATACAATGCATTGTCACACCCCACCCTGATGGACCTCCTGCATATCTGCAAAACAAACAGCACCAGAATTACCCATTCTGAAGACTTAAACCTTGTCTGTGATATAAATAGGGTCTGCTAGAGAGACAGGTATGTATCCCAAAGGCTACCACTTCATTGGAACTGGCTCCTCCATATGAAACAGAGTTCCTCCCTAACCCAATCCAAGTCTAACTTGGGCAGTTGGATGGAGAAGAGGAAATTCATCCCTGGTTTGGCAGCTATGTCTATAATGGGCACAGGCATCCTGTAAATGGTTCATCTCTCAGGCCCCTGCTTACATTTATAAGGGGTACCACAACTTGTCAGAGATTTGGGATGTGTGACTAGGCTTAAAAAAGGCCCTTGTGGTCATTTGCCTAGTACACACCAGGTTCCTGGTACCCTTATTGAGTCTAGGCATGGCTCTGCATCCCCTAGATTGATCAAAGCTGAAATGCCATTAAAGAAGAAACAGAAAACTAAACATATTCTTCCCACTGCTAAAGATCCTCAGAGGGAATGCTAGACTTTACCCCAGGTTTGTTCAATGCCCTGATGGCCTTGAGGTCCTCTCAGGGTTTATCTGTTTTTGCTTCTCCTTGATCTTCTACTCCAGCCAAAAGGACTAAGAAATCTGATTCTTTAGATAAGGAGGTGGATTCTGGAGATGAATTATTGGCCTAATCCTTGCAAATTATTTCACCTTTAGTCTATTAATCAGAGGAAGAGGATTCTTTGAGTCCTGATTCTCCCTTTGAGGACACTGTGGCTTGCATAATGGAGCATTTAAAGTGGAATTGCTCCCAGGTCTCTGGCATTTATAAGAGGTATTAAGAGCTGTTTCAAATGGAATCTCCTAAGCCTTCTGCTCTTCCCCATGTTTTGAATGCTTTGTTGGATACTTGTGCAGCTGCTGCTTTGACTCCTTAATCCCAACCTCTGACTTCTAAGAATCTTGACCATTTTTATAAGGTGTCTGAGGCCTTTAAGTACATTTACAAGTGTCCTTCTTCAGACCCTGTTGTGGTCCTTGTTTCTCCTGACAAGCAATCCAAGCTTTTCACTATTCCAACCCTTCTGATTAAGACCGTCAAGGTATGGAGAGGCTGGGGAAAAGGTTTATACTTCTGCTACCCTGGTCTTCAGGGCCAATAATTATAAAACCCATATAGGAGATCATAGGATCTTAGGCGGTTACTAGGCTATTGCCCTTAAGGCCCTTATAAGCTTAGCCAAGAATTTAGTCCATGTTTAGACAAATCAGCACCCAATGCCCCTGTCCAGCAGAGACATGGGTGGAATCCCAGGGGTATATTTTCTGTTCCCCATCCAGTTATCCAGGTTGCTCTTAAAAAGGGGTAAAGAGGAATTCTGCTTGATGTGCAGAGGGAGTCTGTCCCATAGATGGGGGAGTCTCTGGGACACAAATCTGTCCTGCCAACAAATCTGTTAAGGCTGAGCATGCAGGTTACTCGAGTGGATCTTTACTTGCAGATAGTCAGTAGTGCCATCAAGGTGGGGTCCGTGATCACCTTGTATGTCAGAAAGAGGTCACCTCTGAGGAGTCTGTATGAAACTGAGTAGAGGGATAGGGCTTTCAGCCTATCTGTGTATGGTAAATGTTTGAGGCCCTGGATTCTCCTGGTGAGGAACCTCAGTGGTCTCTCCAGCTGCCGCATGTGCTTTGCGAGGTACATGCCGAAAGGGGCATTGTACTCAATAATGGGCCTTATAATGGAAGAATACAGGGATGTTGTGACATCTTTGTCCCTGAATGAGATACCCTTATTTATGAGGTGGGCCATGTAGAAGGCTTTCCATACAATGGAAGCAACATGGTGGTCAAAAATTGGGTTGCTATCAACCTGGGTGCCCAAATCCTTCACAACTGATTGCATGCTTAGGACGTTGTTATTAATGTGATAATTTGTGGGAGTGTCACTCGCACCAAAGGAGATGATGCATTTTTTGGTATTCATCTTGAGGCCATGTTTCTGGCACCAGTCATTTGCCTGAGTGAGACCCTCTTGGAGGATGTCCACATCACTATGGGAACTGATGACAGCACCCAGCTTGCAGTCATCTGCAAACTTGGTCAGCCATAGCCCACTGGTTTTGGCCTGCACCTCAGAAAAGAATATCCCGAATAACAAACGCCACAAGACCTTACCCTGGGGTATGCCCCTTGTTATGGGTCTACTGCTTCAGATGGCCTCCCCTGTTTTGACTATATGGGTTCTATCAGTGAGCCAGTTTGCTACCCATCTGGTAACATATGGATTGATGCCCAGCTGAGAGAGTTTATCTATTATGCCCAAGTGAGGAATAGTGTCAAAGGCTTTGGCCAGGTCAAGGTAGGCAGTGTGCACCATCTTCCCCTCGTTCATGGCTTTGGTGACTGTCTCAAAGAAGTCAACCAAATTTAGCAGACATGACCTCCCCTTGACAAAGCCAAACTGTGTGGGATCAAGTGTTTAGAGGTTGCCAATGTCCTTGTTAATGAGGTCCATGATAATCCGTTCCATGGCCTTGCAGATCAGGCTAGTTAGACTGATGCGTCTGTAATTTCCCAGATTGGTGAACACTCCATCTTTGTGTAAAGGGATGACAGTGGCTGTCCTCCACTCAGCTGGGATGAAGCCAGTACTCAGGCTTTGGTTGAATAGGGTGCCTAATGGTGCTGCAAGTTCCTGCCTGAGTTCACATAGGATACAGCCTGGGATGTTGTCGGGTCCCATGGAGGCTGTATTTTTTTTCCTTTGAGAGAGCAGTGATGACCTGTTCCCTAGATATAAGGGGAAGGGGGCAGGTACTGGGAATGTCCTGATTTACTGATTAGGGGGACAGAGGGGTAAAGTTTTCACTGAATCTGTCAGCCAGCAAGTTTGCTATATCTATGACATGTGTATATGTTGTGTCCTTGACCACCAGTTCTGAAAAGATCTGGGTGCTTCCTTTGAGGTTGCGGGCATATTTGAAGAAGGACTTATGATTGTTTCTAGTAGATGTGGCCAGTTTAGACTCAGTTTGCTTTGGAGGATTTCACTAGTGCTCTTATTTGATTGTTCAGGTTAAGCAGACATTGCTTCCAATTGGGCACCTGCTCCTTCTTGGTCTTGAACAGCATTTTTTTTCCTTTTGTTATAGATTTTATTTATTACAAATGTCCACCAGACAGGTTTAGTCTTCCTTTCAGAGGATGATTTAGTCCTGTCGGGTATTCCTGATTCCATGCATCTATATAATTGCTCGTATAGTGCTTTGGTGTAGTTTTGGATATTGGTGCCAGTTCCTACAGAGGGGGAGGGAGCTGTGAAACTGTTTATACCATCCCTCAGGAGGCTGTAATCAGCTTTGGAGAAGTTTTTATGTCTGATCCTAGCTAGAGGGGGTTGGGTGAGATGGTGACTTTGAAAGTGACCAGGGAGGATGATACTTTAGGGATGCTGCAGTGGTTACTTATGTTGGTTAATGCCAAGTCCAAGATATTATCACCTCTTGTGGGGGTATCGTCTAGCTGTTCCAAGGAATTTGCATTGACAAAATCAAGGAATCTCTGGGCATTTGTGTTCTGGCATGAGTAGTTCTTCCAATCTGTGTTTGGAAAGTTAAAGTCACTCAGGATCAGGGTAAAGGGTTGAATCTTGATAGATTCAAAGAGGTCCAAATAGGTGGACTGGGCATCTTGAGTCAGATTTGGGGGCCAGTAGCAAGCTATGATTTGAATAGGGGTATTGTCAATGGTTAACTGCACCTGGAGTATCTCCTGTGCGTCATACTGTTTGACCAACCTGGAGGTGTGTATGTCTTTAATGTATATTGAAATTCCACTCCCTTTGGCTTTACTGCCCACAGTTTGGGGTCTGAATGTATGATAGGATGACTAACCAGGTAAGGCTGGGGTGCTCTACGCAGCTTTAAACCAGTTTTCTGTGACTGCACAGATGTCAGCATTTGTCAGGGTTAGGAATGCTTGCAGTGAGTGTAGTTTCATGTTTAGACTCCTAGCGTTTAGCAGCATGACCATTAATTTGTGTTTTGTTGAAATTTTTATGTTGGTAGTTTTAACCTCATCACTTTTCCTAAAATGGCACTATAGGGGAGGCAAGAGCCTTTGCCAAAAGCCTGAAGCTCAGGTGAGACAGATGCAGGCCATCTCTGACAAAGCATCGTGGTCTGTCGATCATATCTTCCCAGGCTGTCAGGTACTGGATCCCACTGGAATGACACCAGAAACTAAGCCAACTGTTAAAGTCAATCATTCTGTTTGTACTGAGGCATCATTCTGGGTGACAGCAAAATGCCAGAATGACCAGGTATGCTTTGTTACTTTTGTCTCATATTGGGGGAGGGGGGGTTGTTTCAGACCTTCCTAACTTTGAAGGTTAGACTGCTGCCCTCTTTTTATTGAGTTCTACTTCACAGATTGCCCATCACTCTGTCAAATGTAGTTATGATGCAGCTGGTGCATCTTTTAGAGTTGCTGCTTCTGCCTCAGTTATGAGGAGGTACTATTGGCTACGCCTTCAGGCTTTACATGAAGATATTAAGTCCAAACTCCTAGATGCTCATTTTCAGAAATAAATTCTCTTTGGTACGGCTGCTGCTGACTTATTTTAAAATCTACAGCACAAAAGTAAACTTATGCAGGATCTTAAACAAATTTTTGCTTCTCTCATCCCCAAATTTTACAGATGCTATCCTTCTAAGTCTGTCTGTGTTTGTAGGCAACCTCATCATCCTTCTAAGGGAAAGGGGCTCCTAAGTATTTGTTTTCTGATAAATTCACCCAGACTTCTAAATCTCAAAAGCCTCCTTTTCAGGATAAATATGCCTCCATCTGATATATTTTCTACTCCTCGCCTCGACCAGGTTGCTATGTCTCTCAAGCTTTCCCTGTCTGACAACAGATTACTTCAGACTCTTGGGTTCTTTACATTATCTGTCATGACTATTTTATGGTATAGAAATCCCTTCCAACCTTCTCAGGTTTTCATCAATCTCTTGCAGGCCAACTTCCTCATTTCTTTATGGTTCTGCAGGATCTATTGGATCAGGGCACTGTCCATACCTTTCCAGAATCCCAAAGAGGAACAGTGTTTTACTCCAGAATTTTTCTGGTTCCCAGAAAAGAGGGATCATGGAGACCTGTCCTACAACTTTCCTTTCTTAGCACTTTTGTAAAGATTTCTTATTTCTGGATGCTTTGGCTCCAGACTCTGTTTCCTCCCTTACTTCCGTAAGCCTTTCTGGTCTGCTTAGACCTAAAGGACATGTATCTTCATATTCCCATTCACCCTCACTTCAGGCTGTTTTTACATATTTGTAGTTCTTCCTCTCTTTTTCAGTTCTCTGCTTTGGTCTTTCTATGGCCCTAAGGAAGTTCACCAAGTATCTGTCCCTGTCATAGCCTTTTGTAGGCTTCATGTAATCCAGATATTCACATATCTAGACAATGTGCTTCTTCAGGCTCCCTCTCAAGCCAGGCTTCTGCAGGATCTGCCTTTTTTAATACTTCTGTGCAATCTGAGATTCGCCATCACTCTCAAGAAGACAGGTCCGACTCCTTCTGAAGACCTTATTTTTCTGGGTTGCAGAAGCCAAACCATTTCAATATTTGTCTCTCTTCCTTCACCCGAGGTTCTATCTCTGATGACCTACTTCCAGTCACTGTTTCCCCTTTCTCTCCTTCCTGCAAGTGAATTTCTCAGAGTTGTAGGGTTCATGGCAATTACTATTCCCATACTTCCCTTTGCCGGTCTTCATATGAGAAGTATTCAAAGGTACCTGAAGACAGTTTGAGTCCAGCATTACCACCATCTGGAATTTCCAGTTCCCTTACTACCTTGTTTCATCGATGGATTTGGCAGATCTCCCTCAATCCAGGTCTGCCTTTTCAGACTCCTACCCTTACAGTAGGATCTGTTCACAGATGCTTCCAATTGTGGGGTGAGGAGCCTCTTCTAACAATCTGAAGATTCAGGGGCTGTGGCCCCTTCATGACAGATCAGGCCATATCAACATAAAAGAGAAGAGGGCAGTTGTTCTTGGTGTTCAGGCTTTCCATTTTTTTGGTCTCCAGACCCTTTAAAGGTCTTGACAGACAACACCACAGTCATGTGGTACATCAACAAACGGGGGGCACAAGGTCTTTTCTTCTTTGCAGCCTAACTCTTCAGGCCTGAAACTTGGCTATCTACCATCAGGTAATACTTCAGGTGGTCTACATCCCTTCAAAACACAGCATTGTGGCAGACACCTGGAGCAGGTCCAGGACACAACCTCATAAATTGATGCTTCACAGAGAGGTGTTGCTGGACATAGTACATCAGTGGAGTGTATCTCAAGTGGATCTTTTTGCCAACCCTTTGAATGGGTAACTTCCT
Source organism: Protopterus annectens (assembly GCF_019279795.1). Taxonomy (NCBI): domain Eukaryota; kingdom Metazoa; phylum Chordata; order Ceratodontiformes; family Protopteridae; genus Protopterus; species Protopterus annectens. The sequence continues at coordinate 555,783,160 of NC_056739.1, read as the reverse complement.
TGCTTCTGTTCCAGAGTCCCAAGTCCTCTAACTTGGAAGGTGGTGCCATGTCCTTTCCTAGGAAGAAAATGTTCCTATATGTTTACCCTCATCTTCTTCTATTTCCCAGGGTCCTGCACAAGATCAGGAAGATCTCCCCATGAATCTTGCTGGTGATTCTCTTTTGGCCTATCCAGCACTCGTTTCCCCTTCTCTTTCATCTTGTCAGGGGCAGTCATCACAGGTTACCTCACCAAGTGGATCATCTTACACAAGACAAGAGATCTTTCATTCATCCTCACTTGTCTACTCTTAAATTGACACTTTGGGTGATAAGGTTGTAAGCTCTTTCAGACACCACTTTTCTAAGGCCGTGGTTAGGATTCTGCAGGAGGACAGGAAACCCACTACCAGAAAATCCTATATGGATAATGGAAGAGATTTTTATGTTTGATGTCTCAACCTTCACCAGGATCCCTTCTCAGTGTGGGGGGTCCCTTTGTTCCTTCCTTACTTGTGTGAACTGCTCCATGCTGCCCTAGTGTATTCTTCTGCTAAAGTTCACATGTCAGCAGTCTCTGCTTGGGTGCCCTTGAACTCACCACTGGTCTGTAGTTTTGAGGTCAAACAGTTCCTTAAATGTGTCCTTCATATCAAGCCCCCAGGAAAACCTAGTCTTTCCTCTTGGGACCTCAGTTTTTTCCTTGATAAATTAACTCAGGCTCAACATTACACCTGGAAAACTGTTTTGTTGGTTGCTGTTACTTCAGTCAAGAGTTTCTGAGCTTCAGACTGTGATGGTGTGTCCTACCTTTTTGGTTTTTCATATGAACAAGGTGTCTCTGCATTCTAATCCTTCTTTTATGCCCAAAGTATTCATTGAATTGTTCTCTAGTTCTTTCTAGCTCCCTTACTTTTTTCTTCGCTACAATCTGCTAGTGAGAAGGTTGTTCACACCTTGGATCAACATAGACAGCTCAAGTATTATTTGGATAAGACAAAGGCTATCTGCAAATCGGAGCAGCATTTTGTTTCTTTTCATACCAGGACATTGGGTTTAGCAGTTTCTAAGCAGACCATCTTCTCCCGTATTTCTAAGGCTATTTCCTTTTGTTACTCTTTTCATGGGAAACCATGTTCTGCTTCAGTGTGACCTCATTCTGTGAGGGCAGTAGCCTCTTCTAGGGCTTTCTCTAAAGGATTGGATACTAGATCTATATTTGAAGCTAAAATATAGTAAAATGTTGCACAGTTTTAAGATTGTTTTACAATTTGTATAATTTCAAGAGTAAGTTTTAACTTGGTATTGAAATATATGCTATTTATTTGATTAATTCTGTTTGTTGATTGGTATAAGAATACATAATATAATGGTGGTGTCGGTTGAAACCATTAACTATGAAAAGGTCTGTGTATATATGGATGAAAGCGCTAAGTTAGTTGCTTTATAAATTATGCAAAGCTAAGCACCGAGGGCTCTGTTTTTTATTTGTAATTAACTAACCTGCCATCCCTAAGTAGGGCATTTTTACAAACACACACACACACAGTCTTCAGTTCCAAGGAACATTTCAGTTCCATCTTCGATGTGATACCAACACACACACACACACACTCTCTGAGTACCTGCTGAAGGAACGTCACAGTTCCATGTTGGATAGCAACACATTCTGTGATGCGAAGGGAAATCAGCAATTCTAGTGCAGCATGCCTTGATGGAAGCAAGTCCATCATTCAGAATCTCACACATTTTTGTACATGCCTTGATGGAAGCAAGTCTAACCAAATAGGAAGTTCCAGCTGTTTACAATCTTGTATGCTGCTGTGCATGTGATGTACTAAAGACACATGCAGAGTGCATCCTTAAAGGAAAAAAATGTATTTTTTTAATTATTAAATTAAAAATTTAATATCGTGGCAGCACCTAATGGGCCCCCTAAGCCAGCAGGTCTTAGGAGACTGCCTCGGTTGCGTAATGATGGGTCTGGCTCAGCTGAAGGGAATAGATTCCAAAAGCGGAGAGATACTGGTTTCCCTTTCCATGGTGCTGGTCAGAGCACATATTGAATACTTCATGTAGTTCAGGCTGATACAAGGACTCCAGAGGAAAGCTACCAGAAAGATTTGTGCAAAAAAGGGAAGGGATACAAACAGAAGCTAAAGGATCTACAGCTCTCTTTTTGTTTGTGACAGATGGTACAGACATACAGGATATTGCAGCACAAACTCATGTGAGGGAGCTGTAAAGAGGTCACCTTCAACAGAACAGCCAGAGGGGGAAGAAACGCTACAGATTGCATGGACTAGCTACTTACTCTATCTCTGAAATTATTTTTTTTTCAAATAGGTAGTTGTAGACTGATGGGATGGACTACTATAATGGATTCTGGAGAGGGAATCCACAGAGATTTCAAAAGAGTATGGGATTGATGGAAAAGGAGAAGGGGGTGGGAGAAATGGAAGGGAAGTAGAATATTAAATGCTATGAAAATATTTGACTAGATGAGCTTACTGGATACTCCTGCCATCAAACAAATGGAGTCATCAAATTTGATCAGCTTCAATTCACAGATTTTTCTGGGCATGAACCATTGTTAGTTGTTATCTTGGAGACTGTCTTCCTGTTGAAAAGCAATAAGCCTTTCCGTACCATTACAATAAGGATAACAGGCTTGTGGATCCTTGAATTTGTTCTGCTTTCCAAACTCACTATCTAATAAGGTTCCACTCTTGACATCATTTAGCTCTCAAGGACTTCTGCAGTGGCTAGTGATCTGTTGACGCTTTCCATCAAGAGATTGCCAACACATTAGCCAGCTTCATGTAAGTTCTGGCACATAACCAGTCAAGCCCTAGTTCTTTATCTCTCCTTTAGACATACTGGATCCTTTCACCTCCTCCTTTATTATGCCCATCACTGTTCTCCTCATTCTGCCTTTCCTCTCTTCTAGGATAGTGCCCTCCCCTCTCATTAGTGAAGAACAAAGCATAGTATTCTTCAGTGGTCCTTCTCTCATTGTTTTTCAGTCTTGCCAGAGCTGTCCCTTTCTTCTTTCTACAGTATTACCTAAAAAGACATTGTTCCCCCTTCATTTCACCTCTGATAACTCCATTTGACTTGCACCTTTGATGTTCCTGCCCGTCTGATTGTTCTCATGTACTGTGTTCCCTGCAGTTCCCTACCCTCTCCTGTAAATGTGTGTATGCTCTCTCCTCAGAACTAACGGCAAACCTCACATTTGTGTGCAGTCACATTGGTCTCTGCTTTTGTCCTTTCTGACTCTTCCTCATGCATGTTTCCATATCCCCGGTTACTCTCTCTCCTATCAGTTCTCATAGCTTATCCTACCCAGTCTTCCCTAGTTCAACATACTCTACCAAACAAAATGCTGCATCTTTATCTTACGCTTCCTATACACTCTAAACTACACACATTGTCACCATTGTTGCTAGTGGTGCCTTCACCTTAGTTAGGATTACAGGCAGAATTCTGTCCGTTGTGATACACTTGCACATCAGCTGGCTGAGCTAATCATGGTCCAAGAGTCTGCACTCAACTTCTCCTTTCTGTGCCTTAAACAGAAGGGCACTTTCCCTAGATTTTCACTTTCATTATTTGTTTGTCCATTCTTGGGATGGTATTTCTCCTCCTCCACTCTGACCTCATCTTTGACACCTTTCCTTTTGTAGATGAACATTCCCATCCATTATCACCCTCTTTGTCATCCCTAATCAATGAAACCTTGGCACCTCTATGTCCCCTCAGTTTACGTCATTGACCCATGCTCTCACTTCCTCTCACTTCACTCCTCCAACACTGCTTGCAGCTCCTCATCTTTTTGTTAGTAGAGCTTCTTGTCAGGTCACACAGTATGATAGAAGAGGGCTAATATGAGGGGGCATTATGTTTAATTAATTCCTTACAAGGGAAACAAAGGTAAGTTATGTCCTGAAATAGTCCATTTTACTTCTGGAGTAAGATGGTGGAAGTGGTTTAGCCATGGTGTAAGCCCTCATAAGTGGTGTATAGATAAAATACTCACTATGGTCCAGGTGAACTGGATTTGATTAGTGGTGTGGGCATTTGACAGCACAGACGGAGAAGATATGGCCTTCTGGGGACACACTCAGATGCACCATCACATTAAATGTCTGGTGGAAGCCAGAAATTAATGATGGACATTGTACTGTAGGGGCAGGGCTTATGCTGAGATACACGTGGAGGCATGACCAAAATGTAGAGGAGCCTACTGCCTGCCAACAAGGCTAAAATACTACTGGGCAGCATTGTGACACTTTTGCAGGTTCCGTGACCTCACCAGAACTGAGCATGGGTCAGAATTGGCCTGGGAGAAGCTAAGGTGCATTTGTAGACCCAGTACATGAAGAGAGATCCTGGGAGTAGTTATATGAATCAAAAAGAGTGGGAAAAAAAAAAGATTTAGGAATGGTCAAGGAGGCAGAAGAGTTTGGTTGGGCCAGTGAAACATTAGGTGCTGGAGTTCAGTCTTTATATGCTACTGTCTAGTATTTTGGATGGATTTTGGAGCATGTGTTCAGAAGCTAAGTTATTGTCTGAAGCAAGATTGGAGTGAAATGTTGGAGGCTGAAGTTCTATGAGAAATGCTGAAGAAGATATCCATAAGTCATTTATAAATATTATTAAATCAGCTGGTATGAATAAAGTATGTATTTAACAAGGTATTAAGTAGCTGTACTGCTCTTCAAGGAGACAGTAGATTAAATGCTAGATAGTTTGTTAGAAGGCATTATTTAAAAGAAAAGGCTGGTGTGAAGCCTTGAGATGTGCATGCTGTCTTATATATCTCAGGAGGCCATGCTTCTGAAGTTAGCTAAAGGATAAAGATTGATTTGATGTTGTCGATTTTCATTCATTCCTCACCCTTGGATCCAACTCGGCCACTTTTTACAGCTCGTGGTTACTGGAAACTGTCAAGCTCCTCTCTTACCCATAATGCTCTATTCCTCTAATATACCTCAGATCTTGTTTGCTGACCTTACCAAAGGTACAGACTATTTGATTTCAAGTCAAAAAGATAATTCAGAATTCTTCTCTTTCAGCTCAATTGATTCTACAGGCCTTGGGGTCGGTGTCTGCTGCGATATTTCTTGTTCCGCAAGCAAGATACTATATGAAAATTCCTCAATGGACCTTAGCAACTCAGTGGTCCATTCTACATCAACCTATGTCCACCCAGATCAGGATAACGTGGGCATGCATAAAGTACCTTTCGTGGTGGATTCAATCAGATCAGGTATTACAAAGTCGTCCCTTCATTCTTCCTCACCCCAAAGCTTTAGTGATCGCGGACGCTTCCCAAAATGCGGGTGGGGGCACTTCTTGGAAAAGACAGTCCAAGGCACATGGTGCTCTGAAGAGGCTAACATGTATATCAATGTCTTGGAAATGAGGTAGTACTCCTAGCATCAAACCCCTTTCAAAATTCTCTCCCTTCCAGGACTATTGCAATTCAAATGGATAATATGTCATTGGTATGGTACATCAACAAACAAGGAGAAACCATATCTTACCCCTTGTGTCAAGAAGCTCTGAGAGTGTGGCAATGGGCAATCTCATCCAGTCAATTTCTGATAGCAATGCATATTCCAGAGAAATCCAGTGTGATAGCAGACAAGTTGAGCAGGTCCATTTTGTTACCTCATGAGTGGTCTCTCAACACGAAAGTTGTGGAAAAGATATTCCACCAATGGGACCAAGCTTGTTGCAGACTCTTTGCCTCTCCCCTCAACAACAAATGCAACACGTTCTTTGCCCTGATCCCCCTACTGGGGGAATCACCGAGAGACACTGTCCTTCACAAATGGCCCTCCGGTCTTCTCTATAAGTATCCCACAACTCCCTTGATCCCCAAATTTCTCCAGAAGACATCTCGATCAAAGAGCAAGTCACCCTCATTTACCCTTAGTGGCCTCATTAGATTTGGTACCCTTTCTCTGGCCTCATCTAGTTTACCCACCATGGATTTTGGATCCAATTCCAGACCTCTGGTCTCACCCAACAGACATGATTCACCAAGACATTCAGGCCTAAAACTGACCGTATGGTTTCTCCACTTCCATTGATAGCCAGACAAACTAGACCCTCCTTCCTTCTCCGTCATATACTTTTATCTTCCCGTTAACCTTCCACTAGGAGGATTTACAAAAGTAAATGGAAAAGATTTGTTTTTTGGGTGCAGTAAAAAGACATTGACCCTTTTTCAGCACCGGTAGATAAAATTCCTGAGCTTCTGGCTACAATCTTTAATAAAGGGGCAAGTTCCTCAACTGTTAAAAGTACAACTAGCTGCCATTTCTAATTTTCATGTAGGAGTTAACAATTCCAACTTAGCGTCCTCAAAGCTGTGTAAGGCCCTTGTAAGAGGTACTCTCCTTCTGAGAACACCTTTTAAAGACTCCAACTCCACCACTGGATTTAAATTTAGTATTACACGCTTTGACTCAATATCCCTTTGAACCAGCAGCAAAAACTAAAGTTTTAACCTGGAAAACTATCTTTTTGTTAGCTATAACCTCTGCTCGAAGACTTTCTGAACATCAAGCCATATCTTCTAAGCCTCCTTATTTAATAGTCCATAGAGATAGGGTAACACTCGCCTCACAGCAAGAGGTTCTCCGGTTCAATCCTCGGATGGGGTGCCTTCTGTGTGGAGTCTGCATGTCCTCCCTGTGGTCGCGTGGGTTTCCTCCGGGTGCTCCAGTTTCCTCCCACATCCCAAAGACATGCTGTAGGTGGATTAGACACTCTAAATTGGCCCTAGACGTGTGTGTGTGTTTGTGTGCCTTCTGTGGAAGGTTGGGCGCCAGGCTGGCAACTTAGCACTGTAAAACTCCACTGCCAATCATGACCGGACAGGTGATCCACTGTGGCGACCCCTAACCAGGAAAAGCCGAAAGAGGAAGAAGAAGAAGAGATAGGGTAACAATATGGAAAAATCCTTCCTTTCTTCCTAAGGTAGTGTCAGAATCCAACATCAATCAGTCCATTAATCTTCCAGTTTCCTTTCCAAATTTCACAAACAAAGGTGAATACATGTTACATTTGTTGGACATTCACAGACAGTTACATTTTTTTTTTCTCGATAATCATTTTTATTGTTTTTCAAGACCATAATACAATTCACACACTATTTACATTATGTACAAAATTGCTTCCAGTAGTTAGCACCACATCAAGTATCAACATCATGCATTAACAATAGATACGGCACTAATCAGGGAAAAAGAAAAGAAAAAACAAAAAAGCGACAAATAGTAACAAACCAAAGCCAACAATCTGAATTATTTCTCCGTCCTCTATCTAATCTAAGATTGAGTTTGTTCTCTTCCTATATATCCTGCAAGTAAGTGAATAGGAACCTCTAGGCCAACATAATGTTAAAGATTTGCTCCCATATTTTTATGCTGTTTATACTTTTCTTGTTGTTACTAATTAATAACTTATGCACTAAAATATGTCTTATCGCTAACAACCTGAAATTTTCCCACGATGTCTGGGCTGGGTTCAACCAGTTTGTGGCCATGTATAATTTCATTAATAAGCTAATATTCATAATTACAATCCTCCTTGATTTATCTAGATTCTCCGGGGGGATATGGAGAATCAAAAATTCCCAAGAGAGTGTTGAGCTTTGGTAACCCATTTTTTGTAATTGCAATTTTAATGAGTTCCACAATTTATAAATGCACTTGAAACTCCAGAACATGTGTAGCAGGTCCGCTGTCTGATCTAAACACTGTGGACATTTGGGTGAGTTCTTCGAATCAAATTTATGAAGAGTGAGACGAGTATAATACGCGTTCTTAAATATCATCAGTTGAGTAAAGACCAGTTTTTGAAGGGATACGGACTTCAATGTTAAGTTAAATGCCTCTAATATCTTACTATCATCTAGCGATACCAATTTCTCTTTCCAGTATTTCGATAAAAGAATATAATTATTGTATTTCCTTTCTTTTATCACTTTATATGCTGAGGTTATATATTTTCTGTCTTGTAGCAAGGCTTCCCACAGATTGCGAGAAACAACTAAGTCCTCTTCTTTGATTTCAGAGCTATTAAAATAATTTATGGCCAAATCTTTTAGCTGCCTCATAATAATTAAATAAGAAGTAGAAAGATTCATCTCTTTTAAGATATCATGTACTGCTACTCCTAAGAAGGGGTATAAATCCAGCAAAGTTAAATCCTTAATAAGGGGGAATTTCTTTAAATCTATCAATTGATTACCAATAGTCATGTTTGGATTCCCATGAAATGGTTGAAAAGCCATCATATAGTTTAGTAATTTTAAAGAGGCAAACAGAGTTTGAATTGCCATTACATAAGTCTTAATGTGCTCCATTAAATCATATTTGCTCAGTGTTCGAATATTTAAAAATGGTACCGCTTTAACATTAATTCCCATTCCTCTTATGTGTTTACAAGTTAGAAGTACCCATTTGGGAATCCATTTTGTACTATTACTGTCCAAGTAAGAAACCCTTAAAATCCTATTAGCCTGAATCACTAAATAGTACATTTCAAAATCCGGTAGATCCAACCCCCCCTATTTTTTGGAACCATCAATTTCTCATATGATATTCTCATTTTCCTGGGTTCCCAAAGAAATCTCCCCAATTCTATCTGAAACTGTTTAAAAAATGTTTTCGTAATTTTGAGTTGTGCAGCTCTAAAAATATATAGCATTCTGGGAAGAACATTCATTTTTATAATCGCTGCTCTTGCCATCATCGGTAACTTCAATTTGCTCCATCTTTTTAAATCCAATGTTATTTGGTCTCCAGTTGTCTTAATATTATTCATAAAGAAATCTCTGTTTTCAGTTGAGAATGCAATCCCCAGATATTTTATCCTTTCTTCCGTCATTACTTGTCCTATCAATGGTAGCAATGAAAAAGGTGTGGGTGTCTTTAAAGGGAATATTTTAGTTTTTTTGAAATTTAGTTTATAATTAGAAATTCTCTCAAAGTTTTGTATTGCTGTTAATATTTTTTCAGTATCAGAAACCGGTGTAGTACAGTATATGTTTAAGTCATCTGCAAAGGCAGCCATCCTAACCTTTATCCCAAAAAGTACTGGAGAGTTGTAAAAGACATTTTGTTTAATGTGTAGGAATAAGGGCTCCAAATATAGATTAAATAGAATGGGAGATAATGGGCATCCCTGCAGTACCATTTTTGATTTGTATCCTTTGAGAGCATTCGTGATTTATAGATAAATTAGTATATGCGTTATTGTATAATTTCTTTAATGTTAAAATAAACTCCTGAGGTATATTAAAATATGATAATATATCAAATAAATATACCAGATTAACTCTGTCGAATGCTTTCTGAGCGTCAATTATTAGTGCATATATGTTCATATTTTTATACTTCGCATAAGAAATTAGTGTATGAAGGGTTAATGTATTGTCCGTGGTCTGTCTCCCATCTATAAATCCCGCCTGTTCCTCTGATATTATTAAATTTATTACTTTTTTCAGTCTACTAGCCAGAATGGATGTCATGATTTTCATGTCAATATTCAGTAGTGATATGGGCCTATAATTATCTGGATTTTTGGAATCGCTATTCTCCTTCAATATCAGGATTGTCCTTGAGGCATTAAAGTGAGGATCATTACTTCCATTCAGAATGATATAATTAAAAGTCTGTGAAAGTACACTGCTTAGAATCTCACTAAAAGATTTGTAAAATTCAGAGGTCATACCATCTGGCCCTGGGGCTTTATGGGGCTTCAACTTCTTGATTGCCTCTAAAACCTCCTCAGCTGTAATTGGTTTAATTAATTCCCCATGAGAGTCCTTGTCAATATTAGGGAAAATGATTTTCTGTAGAAAATCTTTCCTATCTTTATCTTGCCAGTGTGCTTGCTGCTCCCCATAAATCTGATTAAAAATTAATTCAAAAGTCTTCATGATATCTGCCTTGTCAGTATATATAGTATTGTTATGATTTATTTCAGTAATTAATCGTGCTGATTTCGTCTGATTAATAATTCGGGCTAAAGCTTTTGAGGGAGTTTGAATATGATTTGCATATTTTACTAAACTTCTTTGTTCATAAAGTGTCAATTTTCTATTATGCAGTAGAAACAGCTCTTTCTGACATCTTAATAATTCAGTTTTTGTCTGTTCATTGTAGTTACTCATCAACTCCTGGTCCAATAATTGTATTTTGGTTTCCAAATCCAGTTGTTCCTTATTTTGTAATTTTTTATAATATGTAGCTTTCTGTATAAATAATCCTCTTAACATCGTTTTGGTTGTAGCCCATTCTATATCTATTGGGTGTCTATTTCTGGGAATATTGTATAATAACTGTATAAGTGTCTCCTTAACTTCTTGTAATATATCCTCTTTGGTCAATAACTATGGGTTTAAGGACCAATTATATCCACTATGGCTTCTGGTGTTCATATTATTGGTATTCAGAGTTAAAGTTATCTTAGAATGGTCTGAGAGCTGCCTAGCTTGATTAGAAACCCTGGGGTCGAGTGAAATCAATACTTCTGAAATTAAAAAAAAGTCAATTCTCGACCACGTTTTATGGCAGCTAGAGTAAAAAGTAAAGTTCTCTGCCTTTGCTTGTAGGTGTATATGTTTAAAGGGGTCATACAGTTTGAAATAATTTCTCAGCTCTTTCAACGCTACCATTGCTTGCTTATTAAAAACCGTAGAAGCCCCCAACTTGTCAAGTTTAGGATCTTGGTATGAGTTCCAGTCACCTCCCATCACTATATAGCAGTTATTATATGAATGTAAAATGGAATAAATTGACGTTATAAAATGATGTTGGTTCACATTAGGGGCATATACACACATAAGCACTATAGGTTTATCATAACAGTTAGATTTGAGAACCACCAAACACCATCTACCCTCTTTATCTATTTTAACATCCAGAATTTCTCCTTGAAAGTGAATCTTAATTATAATTGCTACCCCAGCACTGTTCGTTGTCCCTTCCGCCACCACAATCTTCCTAATCCATTTCTTATCCTTCATTGTCTCCCACTGGTCATTAGTCAAATGTGTTTCTTGTAATAAGATAAAACCTGCAGTTGATTTAAGAAATAGATGCAAGAACAGCTTCCTTTTTTTCATGTTCTGGAGTCCTTTAACATTCCAGGATTCTATTATCTACATTCAAAGCTACTTAAATATGTACATCGATATCCAGTTTTTTTTGACCACCTTAGATTAACAAGTGTTGGCCTATCATAAATTATTTGGAAGCAAAACTGCCATCCCATCCCTACCCAGTGCCTATCCACTATTCCTCTGGACCAGGATGAACATAGGCTTTTCACATTACTTGGAACTCTCCGAGTAGCTAATCTACCAAATCTACTAATTAACAATAAAATGCCATGCAAAAAACCTACACCAACTGCGTCTACTTCTACACAGCCTAACCCAGACATTCCCTACTAAACACTGCATACAAGCAACTACAGCTCTGTACATATTTTCCCCAGTATACATATAAACTAATTGTGTTTGACATCCAAAATAGTTCACTTCTATCAGTCTTTATGTTCAACAATAGCATACAAGCATTATAATTTCTTGTTCTATACCATATTAAATATTAGTTAACATAATAAACATACAATTGTTATACATTTTTGTTTAAATACTCTGACTATTATTGTCAGCTATATTTCTCCAAAACAATCTTACAAAGTTACATACTGACATTTAAAAATCATTGCAGTTAAAAATAAAACTATAATTCGCATTCACTTGGTGTAACAATAAGTAAAAAAGAGAAAAAAAAGAGGTTAAAGGAGCAGAAAGAGAGCACACACAAAGAGGAGAAGAAGGGAGGAAGATGTACTAATTTACACATCTAGAAACATATTATTGCATGTTCTTTATTGTTGTTACCATATCTTTTGCCTATATTAATCTAAATGTGCTTACAACAATATCTAGTTGTAGAAGATACACTCTCTCTAAAGAGAGAAAATATGAGAGATACAGAATAATTAAAAAGAAAGAAAAAGAATAAGAATAGAGAGACAGAAAGAAAGAGAAAGAAGATAAAAACTACAATACCTTAATCTGCCACTATGCATTACAATCTCCTTCTTTAGCAATCAAGACATTCACTCAGCATTTACCTGACCCACTCTGGCTTCATTGAACATCCTGCAGTCTTTTTAACCCTAAATAAGTCCAGAAACAACTTCGTTTTGCTTCTCCAGCAGCTCTTCTTTCTTCCCAACAGTTACATCAGTTAGGGCAGTCCTACTTCCTTCCATCGCGCTCGCGACGGGGGAACCAATTCACAAACGGACCTCCTGGCTACACCATGCTAAAAACGGTCCCCCTGTTTCCTCTAACACATTTCCTGTTGCCTCGAGGGTTAGAGGCGCTCGGTACAGTCATAAAACTTCGTGAAATCTTCGTGTTTCAGCTGGGAAAACAAGATAAGGAGAAAAAACAGAGATTTTTCAGGCCTGCTGCAAAAACAGAACAGACAAAGGATTTCAAAGCCTCGGATCGTCGTAAATGAAGAATCCCATTCATGCTGATGATGAGAAAAGCCTGGATGAACTGTTCACATTTCCGACGGTGGCAGAGCCTTGAAAAGCTTCAGAAAGGTAGGTATTGCTTCTTTTTTCGTGTTTACAGAGTATTTAATGCCATCAACAGTAAAAATTAAACTGTTAGGATATTTCATTTGGAATCTAATATTTTTATCAATCAGAAACTTACAGTATGGAGCCAGCATTTGTCTAGACTGCCTTATTTGTGTTGGTAAATCTTGTGCTATGGAAACTTTATTCTTTGCCATGTTATAGATCCACCAGATTTTTTAATGGTTAGAAGTATTTTGCTCACATCTTGGTAGTTCAATATTTTGACATACACAGGTCTAGGTGTATTTGAAGCTTGAGAGTCTCTGTATGCTCTATGCGCCCTTTCTATGACAATCTGTTTAACAGCCTCAGAGTCCTTTAGCAGTATTTCAAATATTTGTGTAATGGAAGTGGTCAGATCGTTATATTGAATTGATTCAGGGATCCCTCTGATAATTATATTGTTACGTCTCGATCTTGCCTCCAAATCCAGGATTTTGTTTTGCATCATTTGAATGTCTGCCTCATGGGATTCAGTTCTTTTAGTGAGCTTTATTATGTTGTCTTCATTTGCTGCTATTCTGGATTCCGCTTTCTCCATTCTTGCAAGAATCCGGTTGCATGTGTCACTGAATGTCTGCGTTTGAGATGTTAGATCTTTTAAGGCTTCCTGTATAGGTATCAACGCAGATTTAATTTCTTCCATTGTAACCTGTTGATCGGGTTTCGTTGTTACCCCTGTTTTTGCAGTCTCTTGTTGTTTGATTATTTTCTGTCTCTTAAATATAGATTCTTTCTCCAGAGACTGCAATGCTGACAGCTTAGTTTGGTAGTTGTAGTTTCCATATTTTTATCTTCTTTTGACATTTGAAATGCTGGAAATAAAGTTATTTTCCAAGGAAGAGTTTCAGAAGTAAGGTAGTTCAGTCCTTTGTTTGGTGCTCTGTTCAGAGTCAACCTAACAATCAGTTTCAATCCTATTATCACCAAGTATTTTCTTTCAATTTTTCTTTCTCTGAAACAAAACTGACTTCTAGTAGTTTAATATTTGCTGCCAATTAGTAGATTAACTCCAAGTATAAGTCCACAGGGTTGATTTTTTTCTCTGGTATTTGGAGAGCTGAAGTACTGCAGTGCCTATAGAATGGCGGCCATCTTTGAATAGACAGTTACATTTTTATTTGCATAGAACAAAGAATTTCAGAAAAACAGATAAATGGTTTATTTCTTTTGTGGAATTGAAATTAGGCAAACCAGTTACAAAAGTAACCTTAGCTAAATGGTTGACTGATTGCCTATCCTTTGTTTATAATGAATTAGGCTTGTCTTTAACAAAATGTTTGACAGCCCATTCAACCAGGTCCATGGCAACATCATCAGTATTTTTATCCAAGTCTTCCATGGATGTGTGGCTGCAACTTGGGCTAATCCTCATGCCTTTATTACTCATTACAATTTGAATCTGGTCTCCAGGGGAGGACCAGCCTTCGGCTCAACAATGTTCAGGAGTATCCTCCCAGGGATTCAGGCAGCTGGGGACTCTATCCCAATTGTTGAGAAATGAATGCAAATTAACAACATCAAATAAAGAAGTTATGTACTCACCATAACATTCCATCTGTGTTGTCCATTTTCATTCTTCCTCAACTCCCCTCCTTCCAACCCCCTAACTTTTGGTTTGTGACTTCTGGAAGAATGAGAAGATAATAAGGGAACCAGTATTCCTGCCTTTGAGCTCCAGGTAGTATTACTATGAAGCTTTAAGGTCAGCAAACAAGATCTGAGGTATGTTCGGGGAACAGAGCATTATGGATAAGGGAGGAGCTCAGGAGTTTCCAGCAGCCACAAGCTGTAAAAAGCAGCCAAGTCAGATCCGAGGGTCACATCTGAACCCAATTGTTGAAGAATGAAAATGGACAACACAGATGGAACATTACTGTGAATAATTAACTTGTTTTTTGTAGAGATTCCCTTTTTAGTATGATTCCCATGCACAGCAGGTTCTGTGGAAAGATTTTAAAAGTTCACCCGTTTGATAATTTGACATAGAAAACAACTGTTCAGTGTAGATAGCTGTTGATGTTAAACTTTACTCTGAGTCTTTATATGATACTGTGGAAGACATTAACCTATTTTTGGTACTAAAGGATTTTGGAATGGTAGATGAGAAGTGAAGAAGAAACTCGAATGATGGTATGATGCAACATTTACCTATCAGAGTTGTTTTTGGTTCTTACAAGGGAGTACTGTTTTATTCTTATTTCATTGTATAAAGCCAGATCATATTAAAATGACTGTAGCAAAATTTAACTACAGCTTAGGTGACTGATGTTCAGTTAGCAGCATAGCTGCTAGAGGGGATGAACCTGCTACCAGCTCACCCAGCCTATGGTGGAGGAGCTTGCCACTTTATTCATCTGCTTTTACTGTATTTGTGTTTCTTCCTACTTTATTACTAGGGCATTGACTACAACTCTGATCTGAGATATATAACAGTAAGTATCATTTTCTGTGCATTTAAAGTGTTTTTTTTTTATTGCATCTGCTTTATTTTCTGGGAAAAAAAACAAACAAAAAAAAAATATACTTGTTTTCTGTCTTTCTAAGCTAGGATAGTCCAGTTTTCAGGTTAGTCCTGAATTCAAGGTTGTGTTACAAATCTCTGTTTGTCCATACCTTACTTGGATAGAAGGAATTTCTGTGTTCACCTGTGAGAGAGGGGAGCTTTGAGCATCCTATCTGTCCCTGGAGGAGTGATTTCAGCCCAGAAATTAGTAGTTTATTGGCCATTTTGTGCTAATTTCTATCTCTTTCATTTCCCTGCTGTAAAAACCACATTTGCCTGATTTTGTGCGCTGGGCAGCACCAGTTAGCTAGGGTATAACTGTTCCCCGCTCCACAAAGTCTTCTCTTCAATTTTTCCCTTGGAACTAGACAAACTTTCAACTTAAGCACTCAAGCCATTCATTTCTTAGTCCTGCACTTGCTCAAAACTTATAGCAAGCACTTATAAACCCTAGCACTAGACCACCCCTATACTGTACAGAAGGACAAGGCTCTCTATTCAACCTTACCAGCCAATCAATAAAACAGTTCACTGTACCTACCCAGGCATGTCCAAAGGGCAGTTTCAGGTGCACTCTCCAGTCCAAATGATGAATCTGGGCAGTTTGAGGCAATATTACAACTGCCTTATGCACACAGACATCCCTGTCCTCCTACCACCAAACACTAATACATGTGAGAGATGCAATTATGCAGCCAAACTGGAGTCTAAGCTCTCTCAACCCAAGACTGGATCAGACAATCAAGAGGAGAAGGGAAATACTTGCATCACACCACCAGTCTCACATAGGCACATTAAACCAGCACCAGCAAAAAACACACACAATTACACGAAAACTTACTCAAAGGCTCTAAATAAAGATCTGCAAAAGCAACAAAGATCTCCAAAGCAGACATCCAAGCAACCTCCACCCTCCCAACACAAACCATGAAGCACATACTTTACAAATCCAGTGTGCCACGCAATCATAGCCCTTAAGGAAAAATAACACACCCAACACACTAGTAATAGGTGACTCTATAGTCAGGCACACTGATGTCCCACTCACTAGACTGAATAAGGAGAAGGTTACTGTTAGCTGCCTGTCGGATGCCAGGATCCGCCACATAACACAAGCACTCAGGTCACTCCAGAACAAGTACAAATATGACTCTGTCATTGTCCATGCTGGTGTGAATGACTTGAGCCATACTTCCCTGGACTACATGAAAAGAGACATGGAAGAGCTCTCTGATAACATAGCCCAGGCCGGTATGACCCTAACCTTGAGTAGCATCCTGCCCTCACCAATAATGATACCACGGTATAAAGAAAAAATTATCTTTTTCAACAATTGTCTAAGTTTCTGGTGTCATTCAAAGGGGATCCAGTGTCTGTCCACCTGGGATGACATGCTCGACAAGCCACGCTGCTTTGCTAGAGATGGCTTGCACCTGTCATCCATAGGCTTTCGAATACTGGCCAAGGTTCTTGCCACCCCCATAGTGCCTTTTTTAGGCAAGGCTCAAAAAAAAACACCACCATAAATAGCACAAGTAACAAAAAACTGAGGGCAAAGCTACTCAATGCCAGAAGTCTAAACCTCAAAATGTATGCACTGGAGGCACTCCTCAGTATGGAGAAAATCGATATATGTACAGCAACAGAAACCTGGTTTAAGGCTCCAGAGATCACCCCAGCACTACCAGGCTACAGCTCATACCATACATTTCAGTCACAGAAACTGGACCAAAATACAAAAGGCGGGAGCGTATCCATATTCATCAAGGATGCCCACACCTCCAAGTTAGTGGCACAGCATGATGCATCAGAGATCATCCACTTGCAACTAACAACGGGCAAAACTGTAATTCAAATTGTAGTTTGCTGCAGATCACCCACCATGTCCCAGGACCCCCATTCCACATTTCTGGAAACACTGGGAAGCATAAAGGTCCTTCCAAACACCCTGATATTGGGTGATTTCAATTACCCAAACATTAACTGGGAGAACTACTCAAGTACTAACTCCCTTGCCCAACATTTCCTAGAATTTAAAAACTCAAACACCCTGGATCAACTGGTCAACACTCCCACCAGAGGTGACAACATATTGGACCTAATCATCACCAACATGGACGACCGGTGTTCCACACTGGAGGTCAACCCCTCGCTCATTAGATCTGACCATAAACAAATCACTCTGGATATCCACATTCCGCTTCCACCCCCGGACAAGGAAACCACTGTGAAAAACTTTTCAAACGCAAACTTGACTTTACTTAAGACCGAGGTGGAAAGTTTCAAAGCCCCCATCCTAAAGGATAATGCTGTCCAAGCTGCAAAATCCTTTACTAATGCATTCTACAGGCACCTACAAGAATGCATGAATTATGCTATCCCAAGCAAAACCAAGACTCACTCCTCCAAAAAAAGGAAACCAGTCTGGTGGACCCCTGCCATAAACAAGCTATACAATAGAAGGAGGAAACTATTACAGAAAAGAGTAAAATCCCAAGAAGGGAAGACATCCCTGATCAGTATCAACAAGAAACTACAATCCCTCATAAAATCATCCAAGACAAGCTTCAAAAGAAAAATTGCCAAGGACTCCAAAGATAACCACAAGGCATTCCTTAGCTATGTCAAGAATCTAAGTGGCAATGATCAGATCTGCTCTGAGTTAGTGCAGAGTGGCACAAAATACACTGAACTGACCGATATCGCCAACATCCTGGCAGACAGGTTCATGAGAACGTCACCCTCCTCTCACCCCCAAAAGGGCACATAACCATACCAGAAGAATGTAGACCCCCTGAAATCAGAGACACTCAGGTTAAAGCAGCCCTCTCCAAAGCCAAAAACACAGCATCAATGGGACCAGACAGTGTCCCAGGCTGCGTCCTACATGAGCTCAAAGATGAACTAACCCCTTACCTAAACACACTGTTCAAACTCAGCCACTTCAAAGGCTACGTACCCATAGAGTAGCGCACAGCAACGGTTATTCCACTCCACAAAGGTGGAGCCACAACAGACCCCGGGAACTGTCACCCTATAAGCCTGACTAGCTTGGTCTGCAAGGCTATGGAGCGCATCATCATGGAACTCATTAACAGAGACATTGGGAACCTCCAAACACTGGACCCTACCCAGCTCAGCCTTGTTAAGGGCAGATCATGCCTTCTAAACCTGGTGGACTTATTTTGAGACAGTTACCAAGGCTATATATGAGGGAAAGGTGGCACACACAGCCTACCTAGATGTCGCAAAAGCCTTTGACACCATTCCCCATTCTGGTGTTATAGACAAGCTCACCAGCCCGAACATAAACCCCTACATCACAAGATGGGTTGCCAACTGGCTCATGGACAGAAGCCACATGGTGAGAGTTGCAGGAGCTAGGTCCGACTCTAAACTGGTTACAAGTGGCATTCCCCAAGGCTCAGTCCTAGGACCCCCCCTGTTCGGCATATACTTCTCAGAGGTACAGGCAAGCACAGGAGGACTATGGCTGACCAAGTTCGCAGATGGCTGCAAACTAGGGGTTATAATTGACTCTCTGGTTGACACAGACATCCTCCAAAAGGGTCTCACTGAGATGGATACCAGGTGTCAAAATCATGGTCTCAAGCTAAATGCCAAAATGCGCATAGTCATCCCGTTTGGAAAAAACAAAGTACCCACAAACTACCACAGAGGTGGTAGTCCCCTAAATACGGAAGATGTAATAAGGGATCCGGGGACCCAAGTAGATAATAATCTCTCTTTTGATAATCACATTGCCAAAGTGGTTAGAAAATCCTTCTATGTGACCCACCTAATCACAAAAGGGTTCGCATCCAGATCAAAAGAGGTCATTGTGCCCCTCTACTCATCACTCATCAGACCCATCATATAGTACAACGCCCCATTTGGGATGTACCCTACAAGACACCTGCAACAGCTGGAAAGACCACAGAAGTACCTCACCAAGAGGATCACTGGCCTCAAACAGATGCCCTATGCAGCTCGACTGAAGAAACTCCAGCTGTACTCAGTTGCATACTGCCTATTCAGAGGTGATCTCTGCCTGACATACAAGGCCATGTCCAACCCAGAATTGATGGACATGCTCCATCTAAAGAAGGCCTTTGACACCATCCCCCACTCTAGAATCATAGATAAACTTACTAAGCTGGGCAGAAATCCCTATGTCACTCGATGGGTTGCCAACTGACTTACTGACAGAACCCAGACAGTAAAAGTAGCAGACTCCAAATCCAGCTCCAGACAAGTGACAAGTGGAGTACCTCAGGGTTCAGTCCTGGGGCCGCTCTTGTTTGGCATCTACTTCTCTGAAGTACAGGCCAACACTAAGGGACTCTGGCTAACAAAGTTTGCAGATGACTGCAAGCTGGGAGGCATTATTGAATACCCAAATGATGTGGATATTGTACAAAAGGGCCTTACAGAAACAGATGTTTGGTGCCAGAGCCATGGGCTCAAGCTTAATGCCAGAAAATGTATAGTTATCCCCTTTGGGAAAAAACATGTACCCATGAATTAACACATAGGTGGCAGTACACTAAACACTGAAAGTGTGATGAGAGACTTAGGGATACAGGTGGACAGTGGTCTCACCTTCGATAACCACATCACCACAACAGTCAGGAAATCCTTCCATGTGGCACACCTCATTACTAAGGGCTTTTCATCCAGAAAAAAGGAGGTCATTGTCCCACTGTACTCATCCCTCATTAGATCCATTATAGAGTACAACGGCCCGTTTGGTATGTACCTCACAAGACATCTGCAACAGCTGGAAAGGCCACAGAAATACCTCACTAAAAGAATCACAGGCCTAAAGCCGATGCCCTATGCTGACTATTTACAAAAAACTCAAGCTGCACTCTGTGGCATATTGTCTACTCAGAGGTGATCTCTGCTTAACATACAAGGCCATGTGAAACCCTGAGCTGTTGGACATGCTCCACTTAAAGAAATCCGAATCCCTCAGAGCCACACGCTCCAGGGATCTAAACCTTGTCATTACAATGAACAAAACATGCTGGAGGGAGAGGTTCCTGACCCAGAGACTCCCCATACTCTGGAATAGACTGCCCATACATGTCAAGCAGAGCGCCTCCTTGGCCCTCTTCAAAAGAAACCTTGACGATTGGATGGGAGATAGGAAATTCACCCCGGGGATCATGTCAGTTGCCCTGCTAGACAGGGGTCGAGGGAAGTAAATATTGTGGGAAGAAATATCCAGGGAACTGTTATGGCTAGGCTTATATAGGCATTAGGGCCGACAGCTTAGTACCAACCTATGAACCCTCGAGCCACACGCTCTAGGGAACTGAACCTCACCACAACAATAAATAGGACATGCTGGAGGGATAGATTCCTGTCCCAGAGACTTCCCATGCTTTGGAACAAGATTCCAATCTACATTAGGCAGAGCTACTCACTAACACTCTTCAAGAGAAACCTTGACGAGTAGATGGGAAACAGAAAGTTTACCCCGGGGATCATTTCAGTGGCTCTGCTGGACAGAGGCACAGGGAACTAATCTAAGGGGCGGTGAAAGCCAACACATTCTGGCTAGGCTTATAAATGTCTTCAGGCAGATAGCCTAGTACCTACCTATGAACCTATGGTTGATACCTTGAGGGGAGCACCAAGTGTTACATACGTGGAGCACAGCCCTACCGAGCACACACTAACAAGCAGAACCTGCACAGACCAGCCCAGGAAGAGCATATGTGGATGTGTAGAGGCACACACATTTCCTGTGGTAGGCAGCATTTGTGGACCTCAAGGGAGCTCATTCAACATTATTAAGTTATTAAGTCTTTTTTATTTACTAAGAAAAATATTGTGTGGGGGATTCCAAGATGGTGGACGCCCTGTGAGCACTATTTCCCTGCAGCTCTCATTACCAGAAGAAATAACAAGCAGAACCTCTTCAGAAGAAGTGCCAAACATCGTCTGATGCAGATGGAGTAAAAACTGGGAAAATTAACAACCTCCAAGCTCAAAATACCTTAAAAAGTAAGTTAGAAAATGTAATACCTTAGAGCACATGTGCTGAGGCCTGTGGCCCGTACAGGAGAAAAGAAAGGAATCTGCAAGACTTAATCAAAATGTCTCAAACAACTGAGCAAATGGATTTACAAATTACAAAAAACAAGCTGTCACAAATTAACTCACTAGACAAAGAAACAGTTATTAAAAGGCAAAGAACAACTAAAATGCAGGAAGCTTTAAAACTGAATACTAAGCAAAAATCAGACGCATCCTATAACATAGATGAACTGAAATCTGCACTCCTACCAATGCAAGCAGCTATACAGGGTTTTTCAGAACAGCTAACTGGGTTTGGAAGTAACCTAGAACAAATAACCAAATGTCGTGACATAACAGAAGCCAAAGCTATAAACAATGAAATGAAAATAGAAGAACTTCAGAATGAAATTAAATCTAAAGAAGCATCCATAAAGGAAATCCAAGAAAAACTAGTAGATCTTGAGGCAAGAAGCAGCAGAAATAATCGGTTAATAAGAGGCATACCTGAAAAATATGAACAACACCAACTACAAGATGCTCTTATACAAATTATTATTATTTTTTTTCATTTAACATTTGTTGACCGGGAAAGTCCGACTAGGTTCCACAGATCCTGCTTTCAGTGGAGGCCCGGGGAGAAATGCTCCAGAAGCATGTTTTTAGAATGTGGGAGGAAACCGGAGTACCCGGGGGAAACCCACGCGAACGCAGGGAGAACATGCAAACTCCACACAGAAGGCACCCCAGCCGAGAATCGAACCGGAGAACCTCTTGCTGTGAGGTGATAGCATTAACCGCTGCGCCGCCCATTATAAGTGTTCTCCTTGAAGACAAAAAAATGGGAAAAATTGGACATTGAGAGAATGCATAGAGCACTCTGCAAATCTCAGGACATAAGCAAGCCGAGGCAGGTGTATGCCAAATTTCTTAACTTTCAACATGTGCAGAAAATACTAAATGCAGCTAAAACTCAAAAGTTTATAACCTGGAACGGGCATAAAATTACCTTTGCCCAGGATCTGCCAATGCAAATAAAACAACAAAGAAAAGTACCTTCTCCGTTCTGTGCATTCCCAATTGTTTGTGTCTTTCGGCTTTTCCCGGTTAGGGGTCGCCACAGTGGAACTCCGGTCCGCTAATGATTGGTAGTGGATTTTTACGTACCGGGTTACCAGTCCTGATGCACAACCTTCAACGAAGGCATGCCCCATTCACGTATGCCTCCACACAGAAGACTGTCTAGCTGAGAATCGAACAGGACAATGTCTTGCTATGAGGCGACAAGGCTACTGCAGCACCACCACCGCAGTAACTTCTGTGCATTCCCAATAAGCAATAAAATCAAGTTAAATACCCTTAGCTGCCTTTCCTTTCAGTACAAAGATTGCAGATTCATGGTTAACTCACCAAAAAAAAACAAAAACAGCATTTCTACAGGCTTTCAATGCCCTTCCCGACTTGTGAAATCTCCTAGCATCAAATGGCAGTGAATACATAACCTGAAAAATCAAATGTGCATTTCAACATTCCATCTGACACAGCAACTTTTCATATTAACAGGAAGTAGACAGTGTGCATGGAAAAGAAAGTTTCAAACTTCAATTTCACGCCAGGACCCAATTCAAGGGGGCACACCTTCTATTTCCTCTATCCAGACAATTCACAAGGCCTGAGACAACAATCAAGAAATGAAATGAAAGAAACCACTCCACTACATTGGAAAACAATGAAAACCAAGTAGAAATAGAGTGGAGACCTCCTATGCTACCTAGAAATAAAGGGAAGCTCACTACAAATCCCAAACAGAATGCGATTACTAATATAAGACTTTGAGGTACTGTGTACTACTACTATTTCTTTTCAACAGGGTCATAACTAATCAAAAAGCATTTCCTTGGAAAACGATAAGAATAGACATAAAATAGAATCTAAAGACACTAAACTGAAAACTGTGGCCCTGATATATTTATGTATATAATATGTATACATGTGTTTTTTGTTTGCTTGCTTTTCCCTCTTTCTTCTCTCATTACTGCATATATAGTGGAATGTAGCCAGCAAGCAAACATCAGACAAACGGGTTGATTATCTTCTAAAATTGCCGAATATAACAGTATTAGAGTGAACAATCTCAGAATTATATGTAAACACTAAGAGGTATGTAAACCAGTGTCTGTAGTGTATTATATATATAGGGCTATCTCTCGGATTTGTTATTTAAATGTTTGGCCTGGTTCTTACAATCTAAAAGGCACTATTGAGAATCTGAGAGCAGGGATTTAGGATACTGTGTTGTGCAGGAACATCCAGATCTTGAGTGCATTAGAATTTGTATTATAGAGTTGTGCTTTTAACTTGCATCATCTGTTATATAAAAGTGTTATAACATTACTTTATGCATGATACACTAATTGAAATGTTTTTGAAAGTTACATTTTTTGATTCTCTTCCAGATGGGGGGGTAGATAAAGTGGTTAGGCACTACGGATTATCTGGAGGGAACAGATGTTGCAATAGCTATACTTAGACTAATGGAAACAGTTTTTAAAACAATTCAGCAAAGTGTAAAGGAAATCGCTAAAGGTATTTCAACTGTAACCTACAAAGTAGTGAATGAATGTGGATAATTGATTCATGGAATGTAAAGGGACTCCAAGATAAAAAGAAAGCTACTTATGCACCTATGTTTTCAATCTAAGGCAAACGTAATCTTTTTACAAGAAACCCATGTGCTTGTCGAAGATTGGGAAAAAGATAGAAAAAAATGGCTATTTAAAATAATAGCATTAGGTAGTAATAGTACAAACTCTAAGGGTGTTGCAGCTCTTATTAAAAAATCTTTCAGCTGGAAAATAAAAGAATGCGTGGCCGACCAAAATGGCAGATGATGTTACTTTGTACTAATACCCACTGTCTAAAACCTGTTCTAGTCTTAAATCTATATATCCCATATGTAAAACAGCAAGATTTAATTACTGAAATATATAACATCTTAATGAAATTCCCAAGCTGCTATTACATAATAGGAGGTTCGGTAAAAAAGCAAGACAGTCCACAAAAATGATGAAATAGAACTATTTATTAAACTGTTAAGCGCTTTTCGTAAGCCTAACAGCAAACTTCATCAAAAACAACTTCAAATAGAAGGAAACCCTTCTTTATAAAAGAGCAGGTGATTAACATTAACCAATTGTATCACTTTGTTAAACATGAATGGAAGCACCTTGATGTTAAAGTGACAACTACATGTATAAGTCGAAAACAAGACTTCACTGATATACAAACATAACTTAAAAGTGTTCACAGTACTCAACACTTAAAAACCATAAAAAGAGCTTGTGCAATTAAACATTTACAACAGAACTTAAAAAAAAAAAACATATTACTTCACCTCTGTAAACTTTTTAATTTAAGACTACTACTGATGGAACATGTATCGTTTAACCCGGGAAGGTTATAGGCATTCAGTCTCACTTGCCAAGTTAGTTCAAGTTCTTCTAGTTTTAGTGGTCTAGGACCACCCCTACTATCATACTTGGCTTGATCAGTGATGATAAACTTAAAGGCATGATCTTTATTAGTAACAATGTGCTTGGCTAGAGCATTCTCTAATTTGTGTTTGTTGATAGCATATCGATGTTCATAAATTCTGTCACGGAGCCTACGCTCCATCTTTCCTATGTACAAAGCAGGACAGAATTTACACCTAGCCAAATAAACAACAAAACTTGAGTTACAATTAAATCTGCCTTTAAGTTTATATAATGTGCCATTGATCTTAAAATTATTAGTGACTTCCACGAATTTACAATAGTTACAATTTTCACACTTATTCATTCCATTACACCTTACTACTGGGGTACATTGCTGTTCTAAGAGGATTTTAAGGTTCATCCCTTTTCTAAATGTCACCCTAGGGAACTCACCTACTTTAGAGTAGATATTGGGATTCATCTTAAATAGATCCCAGTTTTTCTGTAAAATACCAATACATGAGTAACTATGTGTGGTATATGTAGTGATGAAACTTAGCGTGACGTTCTTGGGATCACTATTCGATATTCTAGAACTGATATCAAAATTCTCATCTACTTTGTTACAAGAACTAGTAGGAGTAGGTGGGGTTTTGACACTTAAAAGTGTTATATACACCTTGACCCAGAAACTGACAGATCTACTAAAAACAAAATATACAACTCCCAAATTTTATTAGCCCTAAAGGACCTAATAGATTACAAACTAGCTGACCCATACAATTTTAGTGAAAATAAATCTTCAGTTAACAAATATACCAATTACTCTCCATGTTATAACTCATGGTCTAGAATAGATTTCTTTCTGGTCTCCGAGATGCTTCTTGAGACAAAAACAGACTATAAGATAGAACCCAGATTGCTGTCTAACCATTCTAAAATTACCATAGCACCGATCCCACCTAGTGACAAAAACAATAAACCCAAATGCCCATCATGGTCCTTAAAAACAAACCTCTTGAAAAAGAAGGATATAATCCAAGAAATAAATAATATACTACTGAAAATAGACAATAATCCTTTAGATAAGAACATACCGTATGATGTATGGTGGGCAGCTTGCAAAGCAAGAATGAGGGGAATATACATTCTGAAAGCATCCCATTACAAACAATGTACAGATAAGAATAATATAAATTGCAAACCAAATTGAAAGGAGTTGAAATGAAAATTCAAATCGAATACAGATCAGACCTAGAAACACAGATGATAAACTTCCAAAAAGAATTATACCTCTTACATTCAAAACAATAGTCTTTTGTTGAGATGAAGATGCTAGCTAGATATGCTGACAATGCTCAGACCCCTTCCAAACTACTAGCATGAATAATAGCAGCCAAACAAGCAATACCAAATATAACAGAATTAGACTATGAAGGAGGAAAAATTAGTACAAATCAAGAAATAGCAAAGACCTTTGAAGACATATACAGGAACTTGTATGGACCACAAAAGCAAACCAGGTCAGAAGATCATACAATTTTCCTAAAAATTTAACCTTCCCAAAAATAAATGAACAACAAAATGAAATGTTAAGTGCACCATTCACAAATGAAGAAATTCTAGCTGAAATAACTGAGCTAAAATCAAGTAAGGCACCAGGCCCAGACGGTTTCACAAATAAATTTTACAAAACCTTTACCCAAAACTTAGCAAACAATTTACTAAAACTATACAAACACATCACGGAGTTTGGCATTATAGATCCATACCTGAATGTCTCCAGAACTATCTTTATTCATAAGCCTAACTCAGAAAAATCAAATCCACTAAATTACAGACCAATTTCACTAATAAAGATTGACATCAAAATCCTAGCTGCTATCCTAGCAAATAGTCTTAAAAGAGTACTGTCAGTAATCATCTCTCCAGAACAAGCTAGGTTTATCCATTCTAGGCAAATCTGGGATAACACGCTTACCCTAGATGCAATAATGAAACCATGCGGGAAAAAAAAAAGGTATGCCCTGGTGCTAGACACTAGCAAAGCCTTTGATAAAGTTAATCAAGAATTTCTGTTTGAAATACTGTCATTCTATAATAGTCCAAAAGAATTCACTGACATATACAAAAACTCATGCACATCAATTAAAATAAATAAAATAGAATCCAAACCAATAAAATAGTAAATGGCAGAAGACAGGGCTGCCCCCTCTCTCCATGCCTCTTCAGTTTGTATATTAAACCCTGATTCTTTCTCATATTCCAGCGGACATATCATCACATACCAAAGCTTCTAAACAATAAAATTGTCCTAACAGCTTTCGCAGATTATGTCAATATATATTTCAAAAGCCTAATACAGACCTTAGTAAAATTATGAAATCTATTAAAAATTTCTCAGAAGTATCAAACTATGAAATCAACACATCCAAATCTAAAATCTTTCCAATTAATCCGCTAGGCCATAAAGAATACTATTTCCTGGACACACCAATTCAAATTGACTACTCCCTCAAATACTTAGGAATACTTTTCGATCATAATCAGAAGTCAATAATCCCAAACAATTTAGGAAAGCTATGGACACAAATAAACCAAGACTTCTATAGATGGAAAAATATGAAACTATCAACCTTAGTTAATGTTGCAGTCATTAAAATGAATGTTCTTCCAAAAGTGATCTATCAATTAAATGCAACAAACACTAACATCCCTTTAAACTTTTTTCAGAAAATCTGCACAAAAATAGCTAAATTCATCTGGTGCCTGAAATCAACAAGAATCAGATACTCAAAATTATTTTTCTTCTTTTGGCTTTTCCTGGTTAGGGGTCACCACAGCGGATCACGTGTCCGCTCATGATTGGCAGTGGAGTTTTTACGGTGCCAAGCTGCCAGCCCGGCACCCAACCTTCCACAGAAGGCACACACATGCACGCACTCACGCTTAGAGCCAATTTAGAGTGTCCAGTCCACCTACAGCATGTCTTTTAGATGTAGAAGGAAACCGGAGCACACGGAGGAAACCCACACGATCACAGGGAGGACATGCAGACTCCGCACAGAAGGCACCCAGCCAAGGATCGAACCAGAGAACCTCTTGCTGTGGGGCAGCAACATTAACTGCTGCACCACTGTGGCCGCCCCAAATGCTCAAAATTAATCCTGCCAAAAGAAAGAGGAGGAATGAGTCTTCCAGATTTCAAGCTATATTGTGATATAATTTACTCTAACAGAATAATACAGATATCAGAACACTCTCCTATGGCTAAAAAATGGTCACCAACATGTGTTAAACTATGGTTTGAACATGTTAAATCATTAAATGTTAATCTCAAAGCCCTACCCTTTATCCAGAAAGAGCAAACACCCTCAGTTGAAAAGGAAATAACAAATAGGGTCCAAAATATTCTGGTAAACTGAGGTTGAAGCAATGAGGTATAAAATAGAAAAATCTTCAGAGAAAAGTTGCAAGCAAAACATAATACATTTTAAGACAACTTCCATATTTGTCAGACAAGCTTTACTAATAATAGCTTCATCAGGTCTATCTAGTACAAATGGATAAAAAAGCTGTTTTTATATATATGATCTAACAATTCAATTAGACATAATTACATCACTCCCTTAAAACTGTGCTCTACCTACTGGAATGAGAAAAATGAAAAAAATTACAGATGAACAAAAATCCAAAGCGATATAAACTACACTAAAATTATCCCCTTTCAAGAGTTTTATCTATACACAATTGATGAGCAACAGTAATACCTACTACACACCAGTGATTTTAAATAAATTTAATTCAAACTACTCCCCAAACTGTCCCTATTGTCCAGCAGTGAACGCTGATCTCTTTCACATCCTTAGGGGCTGTAAATTTACATACAAGCTATGGTGTTCTCTAAAGGTGACGTTAGAAAAAATGGGTTATGAGCAGTCAACATTATCGTGGGAATTTGCTATCCTACATATAAATATTATTTTGTATCTGACAATTCTCATGATTGATTGTATTGAGATTTACTGTAATTTACTTTTGGAAAACAAAAATAGATATGGAACAAAAAGAAAGAAAAATATTGTGTGGACTGTATATAATGATTATGACAGAAATAAACTGATGTTACTTACAATAATGGTATAACCAAAACAAAGTGGTGTGTGAAAATAAAGTGAAGGATAGGAATGGAGTCGTAAGGTGGCAGTTTATCACAGGAAAAGCTTATAGTCAATGAGGTGAGAAGTATACATAATGTTAATGACCAAAAGGAGATTTTTTTTTTTCTTTTTATTCTACAAGATGTAAACAGAAGAGAAAAGAATTAAGGAGTGAATGTGAAATGCTAATTAGAGATGCTGATGGAAAGATTGAGTATGTTACAGGGTGTGTCAATAATGTTTAATGAGCATATCTGTGATGTGAAAGTGTGTAGTAGAGGAATGGATAGGGAAGAGGATTATTAGATATAGATTGCCTATTTTTGTTTAGCATGAACTTGCTTACTAGAATGTGATGATTGCTTATATGTGTTTGTTCTCTTTCTACATAACAGTAGGGTGTTTTAATACAGTGTCATTGTATTATTCTTTCTCTGGGACTGCAGCATCTCAGACAAGGATTAGTTTAGTGTTTGTTTTTTTTTTCTTCTTAATATTGCTGTTTCTGTATCTTAGAATGACCTTGGAGTCTGAAAAACAAGCTAAGGGGGTGTCCTTATAGGAACACAATATTTTTTTTGGGGGGGGGTGAGTGTGTACAAATGAAGGTTCTCTGAATACTACTGTTTGAAGTGATTCTTTATGAAGTTGTCTCTTGGAAATAGTTTCCGAAATGAGTGTGTAAGCAGAAAAGTTTCATCCAGTGAGGACCCAAGGTCAAATAGCAGATCCAGATATTACGGAATTTGATAATGTGCAAACTCCTGAGGGGTTGGATGATTTATTTTATGAAATTTACAATTTTTGTAGCCTTAATTTAAAAGATACATATATGCAGCTATACCCCATAGGTACAAGTGCAGGCAAACCCCAGAAACAAACCCACATAGTGGAACCATAATATCAACAAGCTTTATAATAAAAGGTAAAGAATTTTGACCAAAATAAGAAGTGTATTTCCCAGAATGTTAGAGCCCTTGTCTCTGAAAAAAAACAACTCAAGAGCTTAATAAAATCCATAAATCGTCAGGGTCTACTTATTAGTTTCCCCTCAGGTGCTTGGCATTGTCCTGTATAGATGCAGACAACCTGAGTTGATATTTTCCATTAAAAGCACCCTTGAAATTTCACCAATACCTAGTTGCACATAGGGCAACTAGTTTGCAGTGCCCAGCACTGCTCCTGTAGTTGCAAACCAGATATTGCTGACATATCGTTATATTCAATCGCAACCATTTAATCAATGAAAAAAGCTTTGTTGCCATGGATATGAACTTTCCCACTGTCTGTTACCAGCTTGGTGGATGTGGGCATTCTGAGGTAGTGTAGAAATTGCCTCATGTTTACTGACACCCAGCTAATTCTCAGACAAACTGATAAGGTTTGTGAGAGATGTATTTATATAATGTCACTGGAGACAAAGCTCTCAAATAAAAGCACTCCTAATGTCAGTGAGGTTGTCAGAGGTACACATGCTGCTCCCATCACACACAGTTCAAAGCAGACACATAAACCCACATATGCTGAGGCACTTAAATGTAAAATTTCTAAACCCCAAAGACCTCCTAGATGAAGTACACATAACAAATACCCTTAGCAACCCCGAATGCACACTTTCAAAACAGCACCCACATCGACAAATACAGCCATATCTCATGGCGCTTCTACTTCTAAGCTCATATAGCAAGCTACCACACAATCCAACATTCTGGTCATTGGAGTCTCCATTGTGAGACACACTGATGTCCCTCCTACCAAGGTAAGTAAGGAGAACGTCACAGACAGTTGCTTGTCAGGGTCCAGGATCTGCATTTAGATCATTCGACCAGAAGAACCAGTATGACTCATTCATAGTCCATAGTCCCTAGACTATATGAAGAGAGGCATCCTGGAGCTCTAGGAATATGTGTCCCAGGCTAGTATGAGCCTAGCATTGAGCAGCATTTTACCTACTCCAAGGATGATGCCACAATACGAACAGAAGATGACTAACTTTAATGATTGGTTTAGTTTCTACTGCCATTTTAATGGGGTGCACTACTTGTCAGCATGGAAGGAGAAGATCAACAGACCATGCTGTTTTGCAAAGGATGTTCTGCAACTCTGCCCTGTAGAATTTCAAATATTAACTAAAACATTGTCCTCTCCCATAGTGCCTTTTTGTAGGCAGTGCCAAACTGAAAGTATTTCTGACATAGCAAATCAAAACCAAGAAAATTTAAAGGCATTACAGTTCAATGCTAGGAGTCCAAACAAGAAACTCCACTCCCTACAAGTGCTCCTCACCCTAGAAAATGTTGATGTCTTTGTGGTCACTAAGACATGGTTTAAAGTCATGGAGACCCCACTGGCAGTGCAAGGCTACAAAGCCTTCCACACATTTAGGCCAGCTACTACACAGACAGGGACTAAAGGTGATGGTGCCTCAATTTACATCAAAAATAAATATACATTAAGGCTAGTTAAACAGGACAATGCACTTGTGCATCTCCATATTCAAATCACCATAGACAAAATCCTATACAACCTCCTTGTAAGCTATAGGTCCCCCTGTATGACCCAGGAAACCCATAACATGTATTTAAACTTATTGGAAGCACTCCCCATCCAACCTAATACCATATTCATGAGTGACGTTAATTACCCCAGTGTTAACTGAGAATTCAATGTGACACCAAATGTGCAGGCACAGAGATTCATAGCTTTTTGTAAACACAAACTTCCTGGACCAGATTATCATTACAATAAACAGGAGCGCAAACATACTGGATCTGGTCCTCACTAATATGAGAAAGTGCTGGACACTCCCTAGTGTAATGTCTTCTCTGGTAAGGTCAGACCACAAAATGGTCTCCTCCAAAGTAAAAAATAAAATCTGGAACCCCACCTAACCCAGGAAAGCTCAGGAACTACTCTAAGGCTAACTTCTTATTATTAAGTGATAAACTGGCAAAATTTCAAGCCCCAGTAAACAAAATTTCAAGCCCCAGTAAACCATGAGAACACTGCTGCCTACATGGAGCTGTTCAACAAAACCTTATACAAGCATGTTAATAGCTGCATAGAGCCAGCTGTACCCACCAGGAAAAAATACAGAACTAACTCAAAAAGGGCAGGCCATGCCTATTTAATCAGATCACCAAAGCAATGTATGAGGGCAGAACTGTTCATGCTGCCTACATTGACCTGGCCAAGGCACTGACAAAGTAGACAAGTCTCACATTTTTGACCAACTCAGGAAGTTAGGTATAAACCCTTACATCACCCAGTGGATAGCCAGCTGGCTCACAGACAGGACCCAGGAAATTAGAACTGGGGAGTCTACCTGCAAAGAGGCCATTCACAACTGGAGTCCCTCAGGGATCGGTCCCGGGACTGCTCCTTTTTGACATTTACTTCACAAGGCCAATGTTAAGGGCTTCTGGCTGACTAAATTCCCCCACTGACACAAGTGTTCTCCAGGAAGGGCTGACACAGACAGAATCTTGTGTCAGAGCCATGTATATCAACTAAATGCCAGGGAATCCATATTAGTGTCCTTCAGGAAGTCATCCACCCCTGGTAGCTATCATATTGACAACACATCTCTAAGAGATGACCCAGTTGTCAGGGACTTGGGGACACACCTAGACAGTAATCTAGCCTTTGACCATCATGGGTCTGCAGTAGTAAGGAAATCATTCTATGTTGTACAATTTATAAACAAATGTATGGCATCCAGGTCCAAGGAGTTTATTGTTCCACTGTATTCAGCATTTATCAGACCTATCATTAAGTGCACTGCCCCCTTTGGTATGTACCTAACCAGACACATCCAACAACTGGAACATCTACAAATATTCCTCACTAAAAGAATACCAAGCATAAGCAACATGCCCTATGCAGACCACCTCAAGGCCCTACCCCTGTATTCTGTCTCCTATAGGCTCTTGAGGGGAGACATATGCCTGGCATACAATGCATTGTCAGACTCCACCCTGATGGACCTCCTGCATATCCACAAAACAAACAGTACCAGAATTACCTGTTCTAAGTACTTAAATCTTTCCTGTGATATAAATAGGACCTGCTGAGAGAGACAGGTATGTATCCCAGAGACTAGCTTTTCTCTGGAACAGGCTGTCTATCCATGTGAAGCAGAGTTCCTCTCTAAGTCAGTTGAAGTGTAACTTAGAGAATTGGATAGGGCATAGGAAATTCATCCCTGGTTTGGCATCTATGTCTTTAATGGATACAGACACCCTATAAACGGTTAATCTCCCAAGCCCCTGTTTACACTTATTAAGGGGACCAGAGCTTGTCACAGATTTGGGATGCATGGCTAGGCTTGTGCTCATTAACCTTGTACCTACCTATGAACCACCAATGCAAAGTTTAAGGCTAAAATAGCTACCCAACCCAAAGTCAGTCACAAGGCATTTTTAGTTATCTTTGTGATATTAAAAACAACACCCAACAGTGGTCTGAGTTTATTGTGAATGATGTTGCCTGCACTGAAGCTGAAGATGTAGCGAACCAACTGGACAATAAATTTAGCTGTAACCTTACCCTTCTCTCCCCTCCATCTGTCCCTCAAGATATACCTTAAACCATCTTGCCTCCAGCTATCACACAAGGCCAAGTCCTAAAAGTGTATCAAAAGCTAAAAATACTGCATTGATGGGTCCTGACAATATTCCTGGATGCATCTTAAATAGCATAAAGCATGATTTGGCCACACCCCTAACAACCCTATTCCGGTTTTGGACCAAGTGGATGGAGAACAGTTACAGACATTCCCCTCCATAAGGGAAGACCTTCAACAGACCCAGGAGATTACAGACCCTTAAGTCTGACTGACCTCATATGCAAAGCAGCAGAAAGACTTATGGACTTAATACAAAAGGAGCCTCCAAACACTGGACCTGTCTTAGTTTGGATTTGTCAAGAACAGATCATGCTTACTCAACCTGGTGGAT
Source organism: Protopterus annectens (assembly GCF_019279795.1). NCBI lineage: Eukaryota > Metazoa > Chordata > Ceratodontiformes > Protopteridae > Protopterus > Protopterus annectens. The sequence continues at coordinate 555,749,357 of NC_056739.1, read as the reverse complement.
TTTTTTGAAAAGGTCACCAAAGCAATCGATGAAGGCAACATGGTACACATGTCATACTTCAACCTGCCCAAAGCTGTTGACACAGTTCCTCACTCAGGCATAGTAGAAAAGCTAAATAAACTGGGAATAAACCTTTATGTCACCCCCTGGTTTGCCAACTGGCTCACAGGTAGGACAGAGATAATCCAAACAGGGGAAATAAACTTCACAAAGAGACCAGTCACCGGTGGAGTCACCCAGGGTTCTGTGCTGGAAAATCTCCTGTTTGACATCCAGTTTTCTGAAGTAAAAGCCAGTAACAAAGGGCCCTGGCTGACTAAGTTTACAGATAACTGCAAGCTAGGAGCAGTCATCGAATCCCCATATGACTTAGCCATCATGTAGGAAGATTTGTCCCAAATAAATAACTGTGCCAAAATCATGGACTGAAACTAAATGCCAAAAAAAATGCATTATTGTATCCACTTGGAAGTCATCTACCTCAGAGAACTACCACTCAGAAAAATACACCCCTAAGAGTTGACCTAGTTGTTCGAGATTTGGGAACTTATGTGGACAGTGACCTAACTTTTGATCAACGTGTCTATTGTTGTAAGAAAGTCCATCTATATTGCACAGCTTATAAACAAAGTGTTTGTGTCTAGATCTAGGGCTGTCGTCATGTCCCTTTACTCAGCCCTCATTAGGCCAATCATTGAATGCAACACGTCTTTTGGCATATATCTGTCCAGACAAATGCAGCAATTGGAATGCCTACAGAAATACCTTACTAAAAGAATACAAGGCCTAAACAACATGTCCTACATGGACTGACTCAAAGCCATGTCACTATATTCAGTATCCTACAGATTGCTATCAGAAGACCTGTGTCTGGCATACAAGGCATCCTCTGGCCCATTTCTTTTGGATTTATTGAACATCAGCAAGTCAAATGACATCGGAAATACTCAGTCTGGTGATCTAAACCTCTTCTGCAAAATCAACAAAATGGTTTGTAGGGACAGGTATTTCTTGCAGAGGATACCGCTGCTGTGGAAAAGACTCCCAATCCACACAAAACAAAGTTTATCCCTGTCCATATTCAAACCCTTATAGATCTATGGAAACAGAAAATATACCCTAGGACTGCCTACTGTACTACTAATGGACACAGGCAGCTCTTAAATCCTTTCTGGCATGCATGGGTCCCATCAAATTATCTATGGTATGAGCCCAGTTATTCTCATTAAGGATAATATATAATTATTGAACATGGAATGGGTAAGGCCATTCTGTAACCAAGTAGTATAAGATGGCCACAAAAAGAGGAAATTTCTTAGCCAATGTTTTCATATCATGTCTAATTTGGTATAATTATTTTAATTGTATTTGTTTTTTTTATTATTATTTTTAAAGACTGCCAAATTATTACTCTTAAAATGTTTTGTAATACTTTGGTGCCTTTTTTCTGGACCTCCACTGAAAATGGGCTTCAGCCCAGTCAGAGTTTACCAGGAATCAAATGTCAATAAATAAATTGGCTAGGATAAAAATGGCCCACATGGGCATCCATGTGATCCTTTGAATGTACAAGTCTTCATGTCTCATGCTTGACGTCCACTTGACTCGTATGTTCTTCTTTTGTGTATGATCTGGTGTATGGTAAGAGCACTGTTGCTCATGTTTTATTCAGTCAGGGCAAGAACCCAAACACCCATTCATTCCCTTCATAGGTGAGATCTGGGTGTTGGGAGTAGGCCATCATTCTCATGAGGTTAGGCCACACACATTTAAACTCTTTCCTCTTGCAGCTTGTGGCCTCACTTAGTGCTTAAGCTCAGTGAAGGTCCCATTCAGTTGCACACTTGTACTTTCCCTCCTGGCCACATTCATTTGTAAGCCACCCAACCCAGTAGCTATTGCCTGACATCCTTCAGCACTGCTGTTGGGACCAGTGGTATAGTGGGTGGCACCCCTTTCCTTCCCCCAGCTTGGATGACCCAGCAATGGACACTCACTCCCATCCTCCTCTTCCTAGGCATTTCAAGATACTGAGATACAAATTGTTCCCAGGTTTTCTTGGTCATAGTTAAAGCTTTACTGCTGAGTGACACAAGACTGTGGCAAGAGTTGCTGGAAAATTGTCAGGATAATATAGACCAATGCACTGATGAAGTCCTTCCTTAGATCACTGTTGCAGTATTCCATATTTTTGGGTTATCGCACCAAGTAAAGGTAACATCTGCCTGAGATACCAAAGCTAAAACCTTCCATAGAGCCATGCGTCCATCGTATGACCTAAACCTGCAGGTGTAATGGTACATAACTCATAACTGTACATATGAACATAAAACCTCAGACTGCCCCCCCCCCCCCCCCAGTCTAAACAGATGTCTTGTACCTGTCAGTCTGTTCTACACCTGGTCTTTTGTACAGTTGACCTTCAGTGGTTAAAATAAGTACCCAGTTGGAGAACCTTCCTTTCTTTTTCAATGCTATGGCTGTTTGTTGCTCTGTTAGGTATCAGTCAGGGATCTCCACTCCAACTGCCTTTTCTGCTTGGGGTATAGCACAATTATCAAAATTGTACAGTTTATCAGTCTTTCATTCTAAAGACCTTAACAAGCCAACTTTCGTCTGTCAACTGATATTTGGAAATGCAACTTTTAAAGTGCTTCACCCAGGATAAAATGTCAGACCATTCTACCCTTGATGTCACACCCACTCATAAGAGGAAATGTAAGAGACCTAGACCTGTACATACCGCTGCCAAGTCAAGCTCAGATGTCCCCACTGATGCTTTAGACCCCATGGTACTCTCAACAACTCAGACTCCCACTACCATGACCATGTTGGAGGCCAGTATGACATCATAGGTCTGCACGTCCAAAGCAACTGTAGATACTGATGACAGTGAGAAGGGAAACTTCATATTATTATTATATAGGGTCCAAAGGGCGTTCTGCATATTCTCATTACAGAAGACCTTCCAGGATCTATCATTGAAGTGCATCAGGGGTCAAAGCCTCCCCATCTAGTAAAAGCAGGCATTACACTGAAGAAAAAGAAATAGAAAACCAAAAATGTTTCTTCCCCTCAGATATCTCAGGAAAAGGATTGGATGAATTTCTCTAAGGGCCTGTTTAAATTCACCATGGCACTCAGTCCACCCTCAATATCAGCTTCTCCTACCACTCTTCAAAACAGGCCTTTAAAAAACTTCTGATGAGGGAAAGGATGACTCAGATTTTAATGTGCACTGCTTAGCATATTCATCTTAGATCCATTCCCAAGATCAAGTGGGTTCGGATGATGAAGATGCCATTTCCCCTTATTCCCCACTGGAGGAATCTTCATTTGTGGAAACTGTTGTCAGTATGATGAAACACTTTGAATGGAAATTCTAGGAAATCTATGATATTCAATAATGGTACTGTAGCCTTCTGGAGGTAGGTGCACCCCCCCTCTTCTAGAAGCCTTTCTGGATGTCCTTGCATCTACATCCACTGCACCAGACTCCCAGCCTCCAGCTCCTAAAAAAGCCTGATAGATTTTACAAGGTTCCGGAGTAATTAAAATTATTGTACAAAAATCCTGTGGTAGACCCATCCATCTTTTCCTTGTCTGCTGACACACCCTCCAAGTTGCTGACTAATGCAAATGCTATGCTCTCCCTTCTGATGAAGACAGACTGAGTAAAATGTATACACATCATTGTTCTGGCCTTTAGAACCCTTAACTACCAGACCCAGAGGAATAAATATTTTAATCCATTTTGTCTATCTTGAGCAAATTCTTGTCTACATATGTGGAATCAAGTTGTAAGCAACAGGCCTTATCCATGGTAGCATAGGCTTCTCTAGTGGTCAGACTGTGCATAAGTGCACCCACCTTATTCCAGTGCAGGTGCAACTGGTTCTGTGATCATAATGTTTGTATGATTACATTCTTAGCCACTACCAGAACATATTAAAGCAAAACTGTTAGCTTCCCCTTTAAATAGGGACTTATTGTTTGTTCCAGAAGCTGCTAGCCTTTTCAAACAACTTCATGAACAGAGTAAATGCATGAAGGACTGCAGACAGATCTTTGTTACATCAGTACCCAGATATCAAAGGAATTACCATGCCAAGCTGACTTGTAGGCCTTCCCACAAGACCAGGAAGTTACCCAGGAAGAGATTTCAAAAACCTGAGAGGGACTGCAGACCTGGGAGGCCTCCCTAACTAGACAGGTCAGCATGACTACCCTCTGCTCCTTTCCAAAAGACTGTCTTAATCCCTAAAAAACAAGTTTCTCATCATAACAGACAATTGGGTCCTCTCTATTATTCAACATGGATACAGAATAACTTGGAAAGAGCTTCCTCCAGTTGCGCCTCCTCACAACCAGATTCAGGTGCTGTAGCCTATCATCCAAACTCTAATTCAACAAGATACTGCAGACCCATTTCTCTCTTAATACATAGGAAAAGGGTTCTGTTCCAAATTGTTTGTTGTAACAACACCAGTTCTGGATCTCTCCACTCTCAGCACTTTTTCTGCAGGTACCTCAAAATGTTAACAGTTACCTCTTGTTTTACCACCATCTTAGTGTTCCCCAGCCTAAAGGGTACCTATCTTCACATTCCTATCCATCCTGTTTTTTCAGACTTCCAGCTTTGCCCTTTGGGCTTTCTACATCCCCAAGAGTCTTCACAAAATGGCCTGCCCCCAACAGCAGAACAAAGGGAAAACGATATTTCCCCAAGTTGAACTACCTTTTAATACAGGCACCATCTCAGCACATGCTTTTGACATCTCAACTTCACCCAATCCTTTCTTCATGGCTTGGGATGCACAGTCAGCCTCAAAAAGTCTCCCACCCAAAACATTGTCATTTTGGGATGCAGATTGAACACCAAACTCATGCAGGCTTTCCTACAATAGATAAAGTATAAAGTCTGTCCAGTTACTTCCACTCTCTTTCCTCCCTCAAGTCCTGTATGGTAGAGGAATTCCTCAGAGTTCTTGGACTTATGGCAGTGACCAAAACCATGACTTCTTTTGCCAGACTACACATGAAGAAGATCCGGTAGTGCCTGAAGTCCACTTGGTCCAAGCATTCACAGCCACTGGATGCACATCTTCCAAACCTGTCTTGCTTAAAGAAGAAGATCCTTTGAAGGACAGCAGAAATAAAGCTCAGGAGCTGCACACAGATGTATCAAGAAATGGTGGAGAGCCTGGACAGGCAACTTTCAAGTTCAAGGACAGTGGCCAAAACACACAAGACCTGAACACATCAGTCTGAAGGAAATGAGAACACTACTACCAGTTCTACAGATATTCAGCCACCATTGGAAACTAGGTGCTTTAAGAGTGTTCACAGACAACACCACAGGCACGTGGTACATAAACAACCAGGAGGCAGCAAATCTTGTGCCAATTGGCCCTTTTAGCTTGGGTGCAGGCCACAAAAGCAAATCTGTCTCTCCAAGCAGTTTACATTCCTCCACAGGGAATATCTTAGCAGATAGTCTAAGCAGATCAAGCGAAGTCCCCTAAGAAATTATGTGGAACAGGGGGTTCTTCCTAGGCATAGTCTACCAATGAGTGCACCTCAGATAGATCTGTTTGCTTGTATCAAAAACAAACAACTTCTACTTTTTTGCAGCAAGACTTATTGTCTCAAACTTGGAAAGTGGATGCATTGTCCTTTCATTGGAAGATGAAGTAGCAGTATGCCTTCTCTCCACTTCCCCTTCTTCTCAAGAGCTTACTAAAGATGCAAAAGGAATGCTCAGAGATCTTTCTGGTGATTCCCTTTTGGCCAAATGCAGCATTTGTTTCCCCTTCTCTTTCATTTAGCCAAAGGCCATCACCAGAAACTTTCCTCCACAAAGGACTTGCTCACACATGAGAATGGATCACTCTAACATACCAGCCCTCAACCTTACAATATGGATGATAGGATACTAATCCGTTTTAGACACCAGTTATCTGAGAACATTCTGAAAGTTTTCCATGAGTCAAGGAAACCTTCTCCCAGAAAATTGTACCTAGTCAAATTAAAAAGATTTTCTATATGATGTCTGTCTGAAAAACAGAATCCACTTCAAGCTAACACATCACTGGTCCTCTCATATCTGTGTGAACTTCTGAAATCTGGTCTAACATATTCATTAATTAAGGCACACTTTTCAATTGGATTTGCTTGTCTACCTCTTGATTTCCCCATTTCTGGCTAAATTAGAGACTAAACAGTTCCTTAAATGTGTTCTCAACCTAAAACATCTTAGGAAAGCTATCCCTTCTGCTTGGGACCTTAATTTTGTGCCAGGAATAACTTAGTCCACCTTCCTCTGAGCCAGCAGCTTCTGCTTCTATCAAATCCTGTACTTGAAAAATGTATTCTCTTGGCAGCCCTCACCTCTGGTAAGAGAGTCTCAGATTTGCAGCTCATTATGGCTATCCCTCCTTTCCGATTTTTTACAAGGATAGGGTGACATTAAGGGCCAATCCCTCATTCATGCTTAAAGTAGTGAATACGCTGTCCCTTAATCAGGCTCCTAACTTACCCACCTTCCCTAACTCACAGAACAGGGAGGAAAGAATCTTCATTCCCTTGATGCCCATAGAAAACTTAAATTTTACTTAGCTGAGGCAAATGATATCCTCAAATTGGATCAACTATTTGTCTTATTCCAGGATTCAGAGCTAGGGAATCAAGTTTCAAAACAAACCATTGCTAACCGGATCTCAAAGTTCATTGCCTTCTCCTGTGCTCAGCATGGGATACCCCTTACCTCTCTAGAAAAGGCACATTCTACCAGAGCAGTAGGCCTCTTCTAGAAAGGGGGTGACTCTTTGACCATTCTTATAGCAGCTACTTGGCCTTCCCTATACACCTGTACCAAACATTTTGTGGGTTCCTATTCTAGATTCAGGACCGTCAGTCAGTCCTTTCAGGTCTTGTACCCAGTTCTTCTATACAGCGTCCTACCACCTTTTGTCATGTTAAGCTTTGGGAATCACCCATGCATCCATGATCTAAGGAAGGACATAGCACATTTGTGTAAGCACTTAAGAGTAGATACCGTCTACTGAGATCACTGTTGCAGGATTCCTTCTCTCCTTACTTTCCAGATTATTCTCCTTTTCCCCTCATGAACTTGCTTTCTGCCTGTCCTGTCATAGCTGGCCAGTTTAATTTACCCCTCTGGCATTTTCAGGCTTATTAGCTTGGAGACAGTCTGAGGTTTTACCCTCATATGTCCACTTATGTACCCTTATACCCATGGGTATAGGACATACATTGGATGTATGGCTCTGTGGAAGGTTTGGGCTTTGGTACCCCAGCCAGACGTCCAGGTTATTTAGTGAGATAACCCGACAATTTGAAAATTATGCAGCAGTGATTGTTAAGGCATCTAGTGTTATGGCAAGTTCTTACACAACTGTACTGTTCTTTTCTGAAGTGGGAGTTTTTATTTTCTTAAGTATGTAGGAGAACGTAAAGTATATAAGTAACTAGAGGCCTGTTTGCTTAAGTATAGGTTTGAAACTGATTTTTAGCTTTCTTAAGGTTGATAGAGTCATTATCTAATGTGGTCATTAGGATTAATATTTGCATATGAAGTGATGTAGTATTCTCTTTGAATATTATGGGACACATTTGACTAGTAAGGTAATAGGCAGGTAGGTGGTTATGCTTTTTATCAAGAAAACATTTGTAATACTATTGAGCATGGGTGCCTTTGAGGAATTCAGATTAATTAGGAATGCATAAAACATTTGCAGGTTGGTTAATGGATTTGTATAGCTGGCTCAGAGGTTTAGCATTGATCATTGGAAGGCTGGTTAAAGTCTTTTATCTGAAGAGTGGAATTCATCCTATCTTATGAGGCCAGTTTTGTATGGAGCATGTGTGGATAGATTCATTAGGACTTTAGACAAGAGAGTGAATGTGAGGTCTATTAGAATTTGTATCTAATGGTGTGATGAATGGGGAGGAAAGATGTATAAAAGGAAGTAGGAAAATTTGTGGTGGGGGGTCTGACAAAAAATGTGAAAACGATAATGAAAGTTTCTGCGGAGATGTATAACAGAATTTGTGAAAGATAACATTGAGTTTAAAGATAATTTGGGATTTCTTTAATTGTAGTTTATTGTATATAAATGGGAAATTAAGTAAGAGTCAAGTAAAAGTATAGTTTAGCAGTGGATAGGCATGAAATAAGGAGAATGATGACATTTCTAGTTAAAACATGTCTACTTCATTTTTTTGTAAGTGATAAGCATTTCTTAATGTCCATTATGTCTAGAAAGATTAATGCATTTTAGTGCATTATGAGGCTTGAAAGTAAGTCCACATAATTGGGGTGTAGTACACAATTCAAATAAGATTTATATTTTCCATTTTATGTTGAATAGTGGGTATATTTGATGCATAGTATGAGTGTAAGGCACATTGGATTGATAAAAAATGAGTTGAATATAAGACTGTGGTTATTGGAAGAGGACATGTGGATGAGGGAATTATGGGTGAAGGTTAACACATGGTAAATGACAATGTGTGAAGTGAGAGAGGATGGTGGAAGAACAGTTTTATGTAAAAGTGATGTTGGACTTTTTCACTTTGACTCCATGGAATGACTAATATGGAGATTTAAGAACTGTAATGAAAAGAATGATGAAGTGCATCTTTCAGTCTGTATATTGGATATGAATGTTTGTTTATGAAGATATACCAGTAAAGGTGATTCTCAAATGCTGACAGTGAGATGAAAGGTGACTATAGTAGGCAAGAGTGCTTATACCAAGAAGCTATAATCTGTATATATATTGACTGATCCTCTGCTAATGATTTTTTTGGATCTCTATCATTGACGGATCAAAATGGCTTGGTTGAATATATATTATGTATTTGAATGTACTGTATGAAATGTAGGATATAAACATGGCCATTATTTATGGTATTTGGGTAGTTTAGGTTTATTTTGACATAAATGCAATGTAAGATGTCTGTGTAATTTACAGCAAAAGTTTTTTTTTGTTTGCTGTTTTTATTTACAGTTTTATTTACAAAGTTGTTATGATATCCAGTGTGCAAGTCATTCTAGAGCTAGAGAAACTAAGCATTTCTTAATGGCTGGAATAAAAATCTGTGTATGTGAGTTATGTTTTGCATTGGCTTAGGAATGGCTTTTGCAGCTGTTTCCTTCCTCTGTCTCTAACATTTTTTTTTTTTTTATGAATTTATGCTTGATATTATTTTGATTATGGGTGTGTTTTCCCCTTTCTAGACTCCAAACACTGCATAGTTATATCATCTGGCAATCATACCTCTCAACCTCTTAGAGCAAGAAATCTGGACAAAGCCATAAATGAAAGTAGGACAAAGCCCTAAAAAAAGGGACAATTTTTAAATACTGCTCTTACAAACTTATAAAATTGATAGAATAACAGGTTTTTGCAATAGTATGAATTTTTGAAGGGTGTAAAGTCTGAAACTCTAATGTATGTCATTATTTTCTAACTTCAGTTTTTAATAATTCGCCAGAAAACCACAAATTTATGAAAAATGGACCAGAAATATGAGGCAGAAATCTAGACATTCTGCAAAAATCTGTGCATTGAGAAGTATGCTGGCAAAACGCAATGCCTCCCTGATTTTTCCTTTGCTTTGGTCTGTGTTCATTTTCTCTGTCTACCCTGCTTAGTAAGAAGGTGTCTAATTCTTTCATGTTTCCATGACACTTTATCCACTGGCATATTAAATGCACTAACTTAGACATACTGTTTCAATCTAAGCTTTAAGCGTCATTATCTTTTTGGACCTAGATAGACTCTGCCCCTAATATAGTACTTGTCTCTGTGCCAGATTTCCACCACTGTCTTATCCACTTCATGCTCTTTTATCCTTGTTTTATTGGCACAACTAGTAATTATTCTGCCTATCATTGGCATGCACTCTAGTGCTGTCTTAGGTAACAGTTCTGAGAATGTGCGCTCCAACTCCCCTATCCTGGCATTTTTCTGCCAGTTCCTTGACTTTGTTTGTTAATGCAGTAGATTATGCTGAGGACTATTTCTTTTTAGTAAACAGTGAATGTGTAGAATGATTTCTGTACCATTAGTAAGCTGAAACACTACCAATTCCAATATGTGCTAAAACATGTCTTCTATTGTGCAGTTTAGGAACTCTTGAAAGTAGTAAAGCAGACATTTTCATATATTGTTGATATTTTATAAGACCAGATAAGCCTGAAGCTGAAGTTTGAACATGATCGCTTAGCAGTTTAGTTTCTATAAATGGTACTGGGTGAAAGATGAGAGTTTATATAAGTGTGATGCTGAGCCTTGAAGATTAAGATTATCCCAGGATTGTCAGTTTGGAAAAAAACCTGTCTGATGCATTGAGGCACAAGCTCATATATGGTGTGTACCTTAGTGAGTGCAGTAAGAAAAACAATTTTGATGGAAACAGTCGCCAAGGAAATTGAAAACTGTATTATGTCAGATAAATAAAATGTGTTAGAATCAGGACAAGGGGCAAAATGTTGTTGCTTTGATAAGGTATCACACATTGTAAATGACTGCTTGCTCAGATAGAGATGCTGTAGTAAGTGCCATATGTGAGAACATTTATAATAAACATACAAAGCTTGTAAAGGCATAGTAGCAAGGTACAAGGAAAGAAGCATCTCAGCCATAAAATAACTAATGTGCATCATGTGATAAATATAAATATACCCACAGGCAATAATGATTCCAAAAGAGCTGGTTTCCTATCACGGAACTACACAGTATTGCTGTGCTCTGTCCTGAAGACATGATAATGGCTGATGTAGCCTACCTTGGCAAAACACATCTAATGGATTTGATTGTACTAAACAGTAGAGGACCAGCACTGTATGAGTGAAAGTGGCTGAGAAAATTTCATTTGGACTGGCACAGAATCGAATGCTTCTACAAAGCAGCATTTTCAGAAATGCTCACAGATTAAAAACAAGTTTTCAAGGGATGCACAAACATTCTTAAGAGAGATTAGAATGCTGTATGAAGATATTACAGGACTTACTAGGTACAGTTTATACTCAAACCAAAAGTAGAACTAAGATATTTGGAAGACTGCAGAATTTTGCTGAAGGCAGAGTGGAGTGAATGGGCTACACCCATCATTCCAGTTACCAGTTACAAAGAAGGGGGAGACTAGCGATGTCAATGTTTCCATGGAATCAGGGTAACAATTAACCCTATATGCTACACTGTGTAGTATCCATTCCCTCACACTGAGGACATATGCCCTTCCCTAGCAGATGGGGAATGTTTTCAAAGAATGATTTACCTTATATCTACCCACAAAAGTAAATTAATGGCTCACTTAAACAGAGTATGAAATTAGGTATTCAGAAGGGTTGTTCCAGTGCAGTCATTTTATTTTTGGTATAACACCCATTCATGTTATCTGGAAAAAAATAATGGGTCATGCCATACAAGAATGTACCAGGGATGCAGTACTCCCTTGTTGCAGTGACTGGAAGAATCAAGTAAGACCATCTCCTAAACCTTCAGAAGATATTATCCAGGCTGAGTATGCACTGAAAGCAAAGAAGAAAGGCACTACAAGTGTTTTCAAAGATGGAGTTTCATATTGTGGGCATATATCACTAGTAAATATGGCCTTCACATGTCATGGGAAAAGGATTAAAGTGTTTCAAGCACTGCAGCCTCAAAATGTGTTATAGTTAAAAGACCATGTCTTGGTTTTTTCAGCTACTACCACAAATTTCTGTCAAACATCAGTACATTAGTAAATGCTCTGCTGGATGCACTAGTCAGCCGGGAGTGGTTGGACAGTTATGAGGAAGAATGTAGGAGACTAAAAGTTTGTTAGCTTCTGATAGTCCTCATACACTATAAGCATGCTAACAATCAAACTAGCCTGTGGTACTTCATCCTATGGCATTAGTGCTGTGTTGTTACATGTGCTGTGAGGTAGCTCAGAATGCCCACTTGCTTTCATCTCAATATCTTTGAGTCGAGCAGAGTGCGTCTGAATCTAGACTGAACTAGAGCTTTTTCTGGGGAATATGTAAATTCAATCAGTTGTACAGATGCAGGCTATATTAGTGACTGATCTTCAGTCCCTAGTTTTAATAAAATAAGTTTTAATAAAGACATTTTAGCTGCAGCGTTTGGCTTTCTTTTTTAGGAGCTCATATCTGTGACTTCAGACTTTAAAGACCAGAGCAACACAGAATGCTGAGACCTTATCATGGCTTCATCTCACAATGGCATAAAAAATGACACCTAATTACAAGAATCATTTGGAGATGTTGCATTCAACACTAGTGTTGCCCTTCCACAAGACATGTACAGATTCAAAAGGAAATTAGATACGATCCTAGTTAGTTAAAAGGTTGCCATCACCATACAAAGATGGCCATCATGCTGTTCCCATGATTTGTAACAGTGGAAGATCAGTTGTCTGTTTGTGAAGAAATCTTAATGTGCAGTTCTCGTTTAGTCATTCTGCAAAGTTATATGGCAGAGTGCTTGACAGTTTATGAGGAACACCCAAGAGCAGTTATATTGAAAATTCTTGGTTGAAAGAGCTCTGACAGTACTTAAGAAAGTTGATTTTCTTCAACAATCACTCCATTTTTAAAGCTGATTTTTTTTAAATTCAGTGTAAAAAAAGGTTTACTAAAAAACTGTGCCAAGGGCTAAGTAAAATTGTACTCAGCTGTTGAGTTATTAAGCTTTGATAAATGTTAAATTAACAAGTCAGGAGAATGTGGGAGAGACTGTCAGTGACACTAACTGTGTGTAGTTATGGGTTCACACAAATATGATGTATGTTAAGAGAAAGACTACCATGGAAGGGTGGTTAAAATCAGAATGTCTGTTGACCATACCTCTCAACCGTACCAAATTCCTCAGTAAATACCAGTTTTGAGGTCAAAATATTGGGATGTCACGAATTCCTGTGTGGCCCCTTTAATTTCTGAATTTCCTGTTGTTTTTATTCCTGACATCATCATGTGCAGAGTGTGCGCAATGACGTCAGCTTCTGCAGACCAGTCTGTGTTCAGGCTGCAGCAGGAAAAAATCCTGTGTCCAGGCAGTGCAAAACACGTCTTCCCTTTCTTCCCCGGCTCGGCTCCTCCTCCAGGTAAAAAAATGTGCGGGCTACAAGAGAAGCTTATTTACTTACTTAAAATGTATGTGATTACTTTTACTGTGTATGCGGCTGCTTCCTTTACTTATGTAACAGCTGCAGCTTATGTGATTACATTTACATGTGTGCAGCAGCCTCTTTTACTTATTTACTTACTTAACAGCAGCTGCTGTAGATAGGAGAAACTCATGTCGTGTGTGTCTTTCTATTTAACTGGCTGCACCAGGAGAAACCTTGTGGTCAGACAGTGCACAACTCATCTTTGCTTTCTTCCCCGGCTCGGCTCCTCCTCCAGGTAAAAAATGTGCAGGCTGCAAGAGAAACTTATTTACTTACTTAATGGCTGCAGTTTATGATTACTTTAACTGTGTGTGTGGGCTGCAAGAGAAACTTAACGGCTGCAGTTTATATGATTACTTTTACTGTGTGTGCTGCAGCAGGAGAAACTTAACGGCTGCAGTTTATATGATTACTTTTACTGTGTGTGCGGCTGCAGGAGAAACTTAACGGTTGCAGTTTATATGATTACTATTACTGTGTATGCAGGCTGCAGTTTATATGATTAGTTTTACTGTGTGTGCGACTGCAGGAGAAACTTAAAGGCTGCAGTTTATATGATTAATTTTACTGTGTGTGCAGGCTGCAGTTTATATGATTACTTTTACTGTGTGTGTGGGCTGCAGGAGAAATTTAACGGTTGCAGTTTATATGATTACTTTTACCGTGTGTGTGGCTGCAGGAGAAACTTAATGGCTGCAGTTTATATGATTACTTTTACTGTGTGTGCAGCTGCAGTTTATATGATTACTTTTACTGTGTGTGCAGGCTGCAGTTTATATGATTACTTGTACTGTGTGTGTGGGCTGCAGGAGAAACTTAGCTGCAGTTTGTTTATATGATTATTTTTACTGTGTGTGTGGGGTGCAGGAGAAACTTAATGGCTGCAGTTTATATGATTACTTTTACTGTGTCTGTGGCTACAGGAGAAACTTAATGGCTGCAGTTTATATGATTACTTTTACTGTGTCTGTGGCTACAGGAGAAACTTAATGGCTGCAGTTTATATGATTACTTTTACTGTGTGTGCGGCAGCCGGAGAAACTTAACGGCTGCATTCTATATGATTACTTTTACTGTGTGTGCGGGCTGTAGGCAGGAGAAACGTGTGTCTTTTTACTTATTTACAAACTGCAGGCAGGGGAATCATGTATGCGTTGTTTTACATATTTAACAGTCTGCAGGCAGGCAGAGGTGTGTGTGTGTGTGTGTGTGTGTGTGTGTGTGTGTGTGTGTGTGTGTGTGTGTGTGTGTGTGTGTGTGTGTGTGTGTGTGTGTGTGTGTCTATGTGTCTATGTCTGTGTGTGTGTGTGTGTGTGTGTGTGTGTGTGTGTGTGTGTGTGTGTGTGTGTGTGTGTGTGTGAATGCCTCAAACCCTGCTCCTTCTGTACAAGAAGCAAGAGCCTAAATTCTCTCCCCATACCACCAGCACTTGTGATTCAAGGAGTTAACCATAGTTCTCAACTGTCCAAAGTTTTACAGAATGTCTGGAATTTTTGGCTCATACCTTTGGTCTGTTCCTCTTAAGATTTGTGGTTTTCTGGCAAATCAGTGAGAACTGAATTCACTAAATAATGATAACCGTTTAAGTTTCAGTTTTCCTATCTTAAAGAAAATGCATGGTAACACGAAACATTTTATTTTAGCAACTTTTCTAAGATTATACAATCAATGTTTAAAATGTGTCCCTGGTTTTGGTCTTTTGTCTCCCCCCCCAATAAAACTTTTTTTTTTTCAGATTTCTTGTGCTGCATAGTTCTTCAGGGGGAGAGACGTTTAGTGCTGTTTATTCCAAGTCTGTTCATGTTGTTAGTAGCACAACTGGTAGAATGCTTGCTTTTGATGCAGAAGGTGGTGGATTCTACTCCCATAGTATGTTGATGGATTGCTGATACTGTACTGTTTTGTACTTTTAAAGGGGGTGGATGATGCAGTCCTGAGAATGTCCTCTTTGGCAGAGATACCTAGTAACTATGAACCTGATATCAGTTTGCCATCCATTCCTTATTGCAATATTACTAGCTAAGCTTATTATTTCTTTTTAATGTAATATAGGCAATTTGTTCCTCAAGGGCAACAGGCACTTTGTTTGTAGATGAAACAATGAAATATTAAGTTGTTTGCTAGCAGCAACCTCCTTATTAGTTACAGATCTTACAACTCTGTTTAATGTGGAATTATTTAGATAACTTTTACTTCTGCAGAGATTGTGCATATTTACTGTTACTGTTGGATTGTAGAAGTTTGAGTAGACTTTTATGATGGAAATGTTCTGAATTGTGCAGTTTTGTCATTATTGGTTCATGCATTTTCTTTCATTGCTTACTGGAAAAATGTTCAAAACAATAAATTTAAAACACGCTCTAACAAGTGCGCTGTATTATACAAGGAATGTATTAATACAGTCAGGAAGGTGCATTAAAGAACACATGTATGTTTCATGTGCAAGGGTCCTATGATTTGAAAACAGCCCAAAGGTAATCTTTATCCACCAATGGACAGATGCTTTTTCTTTGAATGTGGGTTTCAATGCTGTTTTAATGAATGTGAGTTTCAAGGGCAGAGAAGTTTTAATTCTAAGTCTATTTTCACTGTGAGGCTGCATTGCTTTGTTTAGCAGATGTCTGTCAGTGTTTGTGCTATAAAATGTAAAATAAAAGTTTTAAATGAAATCCAGATAATCATTGTAAAAGTAAAGCAGTGCACACATTACAGTGTTTATGGTAAATGGGGCAAAATAACCAAGTAATGGGACATTGGAATGGCTGCAGTGGGGAGGGCTGTGTATGGTGGGGCTCCCATTCAACCATGATTTTATGAGGGGGACAGGGGCTAAGGGCGGCAAACTCAAAGACAACCCTGGACAGCAAAAGCTCAAGCTACGCCATTGATCAGTAGGCCATGGAGAATTACTTTTGGAGGTCCTAGCAAACTGTAATATTCTTTTGCTAAGATTAGAATATTGCCTACCATTAAATGCCCTACTTTTGCCACAAAATCCACATACTACAAGTCACCAAAAAGAAAATCCTAAGGTTAATCATCTTCTCCCCTCCCAGGGAGCATCATTGCTACACATTTAAAAAATGGTTACCATTTACTACAGGGTCCATGCTGGGGCCATACTTTGTCTGTTCTTCAGTTTGCATTTGAAAGTTGGTATCCCACAATTCCATCAGAGTAGGTGGGGTTACATAATTATGTATGCACATTTTATGTTAATCAGCATACAGATCTGTACCTTTTTTCATGGCCTTTGTCCAGATTTTTGATGTTTCCAGGTTGAGAAGTATGCTGTTGACATTATTATACTCAAGCTAAAAACTTTGAACACAAACTAAATGAGGTACATTGACCAGTAGACTAGAAGTAAAAATTAACATTTTGTAATGATTTGATAGTATAATGCTTTTGCTACAGAGATCTAGAGAAATTAGAGATAACCCATCTGACTATAAAATTTACAACCCTTATGTCAGAAAGTGTTTGTTGTGTATGCAGTGCAAGACAAAACTGTGAAATTTTTAACTGGGGTGCCAGAACGAGAGAGAAATTTGGACTTTGTAAAAATGAAAATGGAAGAATGGCCATTTTTTTAAGTTGTTAGAGATTGTGACAGTCTCTTGATGGTTGAAAGAGTCATGCAGAAATCTTGGGTGTTATTTGTGCAGTTTGAAGCTTGGTGCAAAAAGGAGCAGAGAGTTTGGCAAATTTGTTAACCTGATAAAAAAGTGTGTATGAAAGAGGGAATGGTGCATGCGTGTATTGTTGAATATGATTTTACTGACATTATTTTGATGCAAAGTTCTCAGTTTTTGGAGGTAATGAAAATGTAGAAATATAAAATATTAGCCCCTAGTGATGTGCAGTTTTTTCATGAATTCTCAATCAGCAATTGACTGGCTTAGAGAACTGCCATGAGGTTTTGACTGTGTTAATGAAAATCAAGCAGATCAAGCCTGTGTTTGGGCCTAAAGTGAGTAGAGCTCTTTTGTATTTGAAGATGATAGTAGGACTCCCAATGGCAAGTATGAAATTTGCACATTTTGTTTTACTGTTAGGAGTACTCTGTGGCTGGAGAAAATGACTTAGCCTAATAATTTTACTCATTATTTATAGACTCATCAGTTCGTAGGTTATTAGTAGGCTAAAGACCTGGAGGCCTTTATAGCCATGTTTTCTCAGAAGAATAATGATGTCCTGTATCCGAGTAGGACATTGAGAAGAATTTGTAAGCTACCTCTATCCATAAGGGACATGGGTACCAGGCCCATTGTAAATTTCCTTTTCCCCATCCACTGATCTAGGTTGCACTTATACTGGGTAATAGACAAATTCAGCTTCATGTGGATGGGAATCCTGTTCCATAGGAGGTGCAGTCTTTGGACACATTATCTGTCTCCCTAGCACGTTCTGTTTAAGTCACAGACAAAATTCATGTCCCTAGACCTTGTATTTCTGGTACTTTTTGACTTACAAATATGTATTAGATTTATAAGTGTGACTGAGTAGATTGAAAGGACTCTAAGGCGCTCTGCATTAGGGAGGCTTGTTATGTCTTGCATTCTTTTTGTAAGGAACTTCTGACGTCACTTTAGTTGCTGCATATTCCTGCTCAGGTACATACCAAAGGGAGCATTGTACTCTATGATTATTCTGATAAGGGCGGAGTACAGTGGGATAATGACCTATTTGAACCTAGATGCATTGCCCTTGCTTATAAGTTGCACAACATAAAAGGATTTCCTCACCCCTGTGGCCACATGGTGGTCGAAGGTAAGGCTACTGTCTATGTGCATACCCAGATCCCTGGCCACTGCGTCGGCTCTTTGGGGCATGTTATCAACATGGTAATAAGCTGGGATTGTTAACTTCCCAAAGGGTACAATTATGCATTTCTTAACAATAAGTTTAAGACCATGGCTTTGGCACCATTTGTTATTCAGCGATAGTCCTTCTTGAAAAATGTTAGTCTCTGCAGAGGAGTCGTTAATAGCCCACATCTTGCAATCATCTGCAAACTTAGTCAGCCATAAGCCATCAGCATTTGCTTCCATTTCAGAGAAATAGATATTATGTTAGAAACTTTGATTTTTTCCAAATCATGTATTTTGAAGTCCTGGGACTGCATAGTGTATATGGACACCTCTGACTTTTTGCCTGTTTATATTTAAATAGTCTTGCCTAGAAACTTTGGACTTTGTGAGTTACTAAGCTTGTTTTTACACATGGTTGAAACATTTCAGTGCCTTGTGTCTGTATGTTATGCCAGTTTCTTATTTGTGTTGCTTGTTTATTTGTGTTTTTCTTCACAAGTTATGATGATTAATTTTGTACAATCTGTAATTTTGAAATGCTTATAAATACCTTTAAGATATTTTGAATGAACAATATAATGATGTTACAGATGATAATGATGAAGATGC
Source organism: Protopterus annectens (assembly GCF_019279795.1). Classification (NCBI taxonomy): domain Eukaryota; kingdom Metazoa; phylum Chordata; order Ceratodontiformes; family Protopteridae; genus Protopterus; species Protopterus annectens. The sequence continues at coordinate 555,730,728 of NC_056739.1, read as the reverse complement.
AGTTAGCCATAACAACTTTATAGCTCATATGTGTATAGTTTTGTAAATACAAAGTTTCATGATTTTTAAGCAGCTCCTTGTATTTTGATAATTTTCAGACATATCTGAGGACATGTCATTATGATTAGTTCTGACTGTAGTGGAACAAGATTTTATAATGCAATTTCTACAATAATTGCTTCAGTATTACTAACAACTGTGATATGCTAGCATTACATCCAGCCTGTTGCCAAAGCTTAGGTCTCTTCCTCTCAAGCCATACACCCAACATTGGAACCAAACACACCAAGTCTATGAGGTACAGAAGGTACATATAGGTGCAAAGTACCTCAGAACTTTCTTGACATCAGCCTGAACACTGAGCCTGCATTTCTCTGTCGGTCTGTAAGACATATGATCATTGCAGGCGCCATATGCCTGAGGCAGACAGGTATCCCTGTTGGGGAAACTTCCTCTTTTTTGCTAATTTTTTACTAAAAAATTTATCTTTTTTCATGTCAATTAAGAGGGGAAAATGTGATTGCGGGAGGCAAATACCTTAGATCAGCAAACATACTAAATGCATATGTTGCATAATAGCAAATCACAACTATAGAAGCTGTACTGTTTGCTAGTACTTTGCTCCTAAGACTCTTAGAAGACATTTGTCCTCCCTTAAAATTAATCTTGAAAATCAAAGACTAACAGGACTTACACAGATTAAAATGGAGTGTGATACTTTCTGCTGAGAGTTCCCCCCAGGTGAAAAAGAAGCTCAAGAAAATTAAGTCCTTTGATTTGACTGTCCATTTGGGCATGGCCTTCTCTGCTTTAAATCTATTCTTTAAGAACATTTTTTATTAATTGAACATATTTATAATATATACACAGAAAGGAAGAAATTCAATATCACATTGTTATACAATGATAGGAATACATTGAATCATCAAGGTAATCTTATAAAATTAGCACATTAAAAATCTTGGCATTTCAATAGCAACATTTCAAGGTTATCCCAACCACTAAAAGTCTTGGTATGATTTATAGATTTTATACTGATTACATTTTCAGTTTTACATAGTACTGCTGTTAAATTTAAAAATTCTTTGAACAAGGAACGGAATTTGATTTCCATTTTTGTAATAACTTTTCTAAAAACTGCCATAATTGCCAAGAGAACCCAAAACATTTTTTTGCTCTTTGGCTTTTACTGATACAGGAAGTGGAACATTCATTAGTATTACTGATCTAGTTAAAGAACAATTATCAGACCATAACCCCTTAAAAAACATACTTATTTTTTCCCAGTATACATTCAGTTTTTCACAGTCCATAAACATATGTATCCAATCAGCTTTTACATCTTTATTACATCTCCAACAAAAGGGAAGAAGTTGTTTTTCTTTCAGCTTTTCCCGGTTAGAGGTCGCCACAGTGGAACTCCGGTCCGCTAATGATTGGCAGTCGATTTTTATTGACCGAGGTGCCAACCTGACGCCCAACCTTTAACGAAGGCACGCCTATTCACGCATGTCTTTCAAACGCCACTCGACCACGGGGAGGACATGCAGACTCCACACAGAAGGCGCTTCAGCTGAGAATCGAACGGGAGAACCTCTTGCTGTGAGGCAACAACCCTACAGCTGCACCACCGCAGCTTCTCAACTTAGAGACTTTATTGAGAGTAACAAGCATTCTCTGTATATATTTTCACATAAAAGCTTTCCAGTATAAACTTGAAGCTGACTAACTGATTTAAGTAACAAAGTTTTATTCCTACCATCTACTGAGTCACTCACTCCACTACTATCTAAAAAGTTCCAGAATTTTGCATCAAAATTAATATTATTTATAATTAACTTGTACAAGCTTCCTTTGTAGGTCAATCTACCTTCAATAATTGCATTCATATATTCATATATTCATATAATGGGGACTAGTGTTCTGTTCCTCTTTACTCATATTATCCACAAATTCTTATAATTTCTTACTGATAGATAATATTAACTGGTTAGCAGATTCATACAACTTGTATTCTTTCATTAAATATTGTGGGGACTTATTTTTTTCCCTTTTCAAAGTAATCAGACCAAAATACTAACCCATTCCTTTGTAGTAAATTCATTTTAGCATTGTTATGAGTTTCTTTAACTCTAGAGGTGTGTACAATGGAAGAGCACAACAATTTCCATGTTGGTATTAATGGAGTTTTAAAAACATATTTCTTAACTGTTTTAAGAATTGATTTCATATATTCAGAGTCTAAAGACTGAAATGAATTTCATTCTATGGTAATTTTTTTAACCAGATGAAAAGATTATTACATATTTGTAATTTATTGTATTTAATAAACTTGCAATAATTTAGTATAATCTGTTCCTGGAAGGTTTTCCACTGACTAATGTAAGTTGAGTCTATCCAAAGTATAAGAGTTAAAACTTGCAGCAACAGATTAAGATTCTACATCTGGGAAGCTAATACCACTGTCACTCTCCTACTTTGGACACAATAGAAGAGTCTTTGTGGGTTCTGTTCAAGCAGCTTTATTATATACAAACACATCAGTATAGAACCTTACTGACTTTAACTTAAGTAACTTATATACAGACTTACAAGTGCGATCATACATGCTCACTCTTTGGCTGCACTCTCAAAATGGCACTAGGAATAGCACTTGCCCGGTATTTATATGTGCACACTCAGCCCTGGATATGCTTCTTAAAGCTACAGCACATACACTCTGATCTACATCCTCCCTCTTTGAGAAATAGATCATGCAACGTTATGAATCTGTTTGGCATGCGGCTATTACAAGTAGTTCTTGGTCTTGCAATTATACAAGACTAGGTACATATATACAGTTATGTCCATGTTGCTGTATATTTCACACTGAGCCTGGATATTCAGCCATATCATGTGGCATAAAACTGGGAATTAGGTTTAGCAACTGGAGCTGTCTCTACAGAATGTTCAACCTTGGAAGTATTTGGAGCATCCTCAGCAATGGAAGTAGAGGTTGAAACACACTGTGGGATGGGAACATCATCTGGTTCGCTCTGAGATCTAGAGTCTGTATCACAGGAACAATGCTGTGATGATGATTCCGGTACAGGAAGAAGATGCCTGAGATTTCTCCTGTACTCCACACCCTCAGATTCTACAAGGTAGGATCTTGACTCAATACATATGCCTGTAACCTGACCAATCTGGTCGAAACCTTTTGCCATTTGTATTCTCAATGTCTGTCCTTCCCTCAACAGATGAAGAAATCTGGTTAATTTAACATAACTGGACTTCTGGATAGAACACTTCTTGAATACTTGGGCCTTGATGGCTTTGTTGTTCTTAGCTTTAGGCCTCAATAAACTGAAGCTAATGGGTAGCATTGTTATGGTTTGCCTGGATAGAAGTCTTTGAGCAGATGAGCCAAGTATATCATCACGGGGTATGTTTCTGAGATTAAGTAGATTCAAAAAGATATCAGTATTGTCACGCTTTGACCTTTCAAGTAATTGCTTTGCACTCTGCATTGCATGTTCATCTAGCCCATTTGACTGTGGATATTCAGGACTGCTAGTAACATGTACAAAGTCCCATTCTCTTGCAAATTTCTGGAACAACTGAATAGTACCATTGTCAGAAATAACTTTGTGTGGACTACCATGGAGAAATGACGTTTCAACTTAGTAATAACAGTAGTGAATGTTAGGTTAGGTAGTAAGTCAATCTCAAACCAATTTGAATTAGAGTCTACCAGTACTAAGTAGTGTTGATTGTCCCACTCGAAGATATCAGTGACTAGGGTTGACCAAGGTAGTTCAGGAACTTCACTTAGCTGAAGTGGTTCCCTTTGGAAATGCGGTCTAGTACTATTGCGTACTGAACAAGAGGAAAGTACTTTATCAATGCCTTTTAGTAATGAAGGCCAAATTACTAATTCTCTTGCTCTTCTCTTAGTGGATGCAAAACCTGGGTGATCACAATGCAAAATATGTATATATTCTTGTAAGGAAGCAGGAACAACAATTTTAGAACCTTTGAAATAATGCCATCTTCCATCAACATCTCATCTCTGTAAGTGAAATATGTTTTCACTTCAGGTGGTACACTAGAATGCTTTGACAGCCATCCAACATTAATGTAGTGATTGAGCTTTTGCAAAATTGGATCAGCCTTTGTATGATCTTTCAGCTCATCAAGTCTCATGGTAGAGAAATTATGCACTGCCATCACGTCAAAGTCAAAATTCACTACGTCAAGCAGTTCCATCATATTTCTGGGTGATCCGAATAAGGTATCAGCCAGATAAAGTAGTTTACCTTTTGTATAGACCATGTTGAAGTTGTACTTTTCCAGTTTGAGTGTCATTCTTTGTAATCTCTCTGGAACTGAATGCATAGGCTTCTTTAGAATAGTAACTAGAGGTTGGTGATCAGTTTCAATCTGAATAGCTCAACCATAAATATAATCATGAAACTTTGAACATGCAAATACTATTGCCAAAAGTTCTTTCTCAATTAGAGTATATTGCATTTCAGTTTAGGTAAGTGTTCTAGATGCATAGGCTACTGGTCTACCCACTTGAAGAATAACTGCGCCAAGACCAAATTTTGAAGCATCGCAGGAATGAGTGGCTAGTTTATTCACATCTTAATGTAGGTGGCAATTTTCTGCTTAAGGTCTTCAAATGCCTTTTGGTTTTGTTCTAACCATGACCATGTAACATTTTTGCACGTCAGCTCTCTTAAAGGTGCTGTCAACTCACTGAAGTCTGGTATAAACTTGCCTAAATAGTTGACCATGCCTAGGAAGCACTTTAGAGCTTGAATATTATCTGGTGCTGACAACTGAAGAATAGATGATTGCTTGGTCGGGTCTGGTCTCAAGCCAGTACTGGTAAATAAGTGACCTACATATGTAACTTCTGGTAGTCTGAATTAGCAATTCAGGGGATTGAGCTTCAAATTTACTTCACATGCTTTGTCTAGAACTCTCTTAAGGTTCCTTATATGTTCATAGGTGTTTACTAGGCTAACAACCACAAGGGCCTTTCTAAGCCTAGTCATGCATCCCAAATCTCTGACAAGTTCTGATACCCTTGATAAGTGTAACCATGGGCCTGGGAGATGAACAATTTACAGGTTACCTGTTTGCATTAGAAACATAGGTGCCAAACCAGGGATGAATTTCTATTTTCCCATGCAATTGTCCAAGTTGCATGTGAATTGGGTTAGGGAGGAACTCTGCTTCACATGGATGGGGAGCCTGTTCCATAGACTGGTTAGTCATGCTCTGCTTCACCATTACCTCCAACCAATAAATTATCTACTATTATGGCAGAAGGATAACCCAAATTTGCTCCATTGCACGCTGGAAGACTTTGCTTGCAGAATTTATTCCAAATGGCATCCTTAGGAATATGTATCTGCCAAACAGGGTACCAAACGTGGTTAGTAATGAGGATTTGCGATCAAGCATTACTTGCCAAAATGCACTTTTTGCATCCAAGACAGAAAGAACAGTGGCATTTGGTACTAGAGCTGCGACCTTTTCGACTGTATGCATTGGATGATGCAGTCTCTTTAATGCTTTGTTCAAATCTCTTGGGTCAATATATATTCTGATTTTGTCTGATTTTTTTTTTTTTTGTGAGCTGCTACCATAGACGACACCCATTCATTTGGTTCTGTAACCGGACAAATTATACCTTGCTGTACCATTTTATCCAGCTGAGTCTTAACTTTATCCTGCAAAGCTATCGGAACTCTTCTTGCTGGTCTGACTACTGGAGTAACCTCTGGGTCTGACTTCATGGAATACACAACTGGAAGTCTGCCCAACTTGTCATTGAAAACATCAGCATACTTTTAAAAAATGACTTCAGAAAAATTGGAACTAAGATAAGCACTTATGTGATGAACTTCTTTAGTAAATGAAAGCAGATTCATCCTTAAACTGTCTTTGAGACCCAATAAAAAACTATACTAGCCTTCGGACTACATGGAATAACAAGTTGTAACAGTTCTTGGCCAAATAACATGAGAGCATCACTGAGCCCTTTGAATATCTTCACTACCATAAGCAGCATGTTTTGCACTACTGACCACATTGTGTTGCTCATTAGTTCTCTAGCAAATGTGTCTGCTGATATAACATTACACCTTGAACCAGTGTCTACTGTAAGCTCTGCGGATTTACCATTGCTCCGGATTGCACAAAACACTTCACTCTTTGCCAATAAATTCACTGCATCAACTTTCTTACCAATTACTGATACACCATCTACATAGAAAGTGGACTTGCAGTCTATTTCATCAACTTCCTTTTTTGTGTGACCTTCCTTTACAACTGTGCAGGGTTTACTTGATTTGCAAAACTTTTGAAAATTGTTCCATTTTTTACACTTGTGACATTGCTGACCAATTGCAAAGCATTTCTGTCTTCTAGACTCATGATTGGCACCACAATTGCGACAGTTAGCAATAAAGCTGGAGGGACATGCTCCTTTAACTGAACTACTCTTAGAACTTACTGGAAAACTATGTAGTTTCTCTGGTGAGCCAGCAGGGGCTGTGGCTGCCATGTGCTTAGGCTTACTTCTGTTTGCCATGTGTTGCATGCTGTCTACATTTGCTCTGGAGCCTGCTGAAACCATGCTCTTGTTACTCATAAGCATACTTGTGTGTTTTTCTGTCACCTCATCTGTTTGACAAATCTCAATGGCTTTACTCAACATTAAATCACTGTCATGAAGCAAAATCTTTCTCACAGCACCACTATTAATACCACACACAAGCTTGTCCTTTATTAACTCATCTTTTAAGTCACCAAACTGACACATTTTGGCATTGTTTCTCAGGTCATTTATGTAAGCTGCAAAAGTTTCCCCGGTTTCTGATCTCTGGTGTAAAACAAATGCCTCTCTAATGTAATGTTTGTCTAAGGGTTACACATTTCTCTGAACTTGCGCTTCAAACACTCGTGGTCTTCCCTTGATTCAGACTGTACAACAATACAACAAGTTTCACCTTCTCCCTCATACACTCCTGGTGCATACACAAATTATCTCGCTCATTCTATGGCCTCTGACCCAGCTAGGTTTAGCAAAATGAATGCCTTGGTGTTTACAGCTTTATCTGAATAAGCTGCTTATATAAAAATGTCGTACTCTTGCTCAAATATTCTCCAACTCTCTGAATTTTCTGATCAAATACAACTGGTAAGGGCCTTCAAAATCCGTCTGCCATATTAACACATACCAGTGAAGGGTTTTGCAAATAAGCACAGACACATACACATATGCCAGAAATTTATGCCAGTATTTGAAACTTTACCCAGTAGCACAATAAGCCTTTGTATTACTGAACTTTGTGGAATAAGTCTCTTGGGCACTGTAATACTCATCATTTTAAGAAACATTTCAGGTAACTGCACAATGCGAATGAACTGGGCAAATGAAGCTCAGAGTCATTAACATTTTGAAGTAATTGCATTTTGCGAATAAACTGTACATAGCACACTGAAATTTCCCCAAAATAGCGATACCTTGCTAGGCAGCTCTTTACAGTGCAAGAAACACTTTGTAATGGTGGCAGTTTGTAAACAGACACACCCAGTACAAGAAACTTTTTGAAATGACTATACTTTGACTGCACCTTACAAAATAGTTGCACTTTGCACACATATAAACTCTTCATAATACATGCACAGTAATAAGCACACACTGTAAACACTTTTACACACTTTAAGATACTTTGAATAACTGGGTCTATATTAAAAGCACGAAAGCCCTAGTCACCGAATACTAAAACACCGACACATATTCCGCGAACCACAAATACACCAAACGCCCTAAACCGCGAAATTCAAAAACTCGAACCGTCATAGTTGTCCCAATTCACCGCCCACTACATACTACCTACCCAAACAATTTAAATAAACCACATACATACACTAACCAAAACCCTACTTCTAACCCTAAACTAAACCCTACTTCTAACTCTACACTAAATCTTGAATATACTATCATGTATGCACTTACCTTAACCCGCACCCTAACCCTAAGGATCGTGAACTATCACACACTTACCTTAAGAAGCTATACCCAAACAAACTAAATAATCCACACACATACGCTTAACAAAACCCCACTTCTAACCCTACACTAAATCTCACATACATTACCATCTATGCACTTACTTTAACCCGCACCCTAACCCTAAGGTCCGTAACTATCACACACTTACCTTACGGAGCTATACAGCAGAAGGGCCAACCATGACGATTCGACATTTCGGATTTTGCGCTTCAGGACGATCAGTGTTTTCGCGGTTCGATGAAGACGTGTCAGCATTTACGTATTTGGGTAAGTACACCATCGAGCTTCTAATATAGACCCGAATAACTCTAGTTATGCAATTGATGCAATACGAAGTCGTAGTTATGCCAAAACACAGCACTTTGCCAAAACATGCAGTCGCCTTGCTATATTTATGCTTAATGTGCCTTTTTTTCTTTTGCCCTTATTATATTTGTTGTGCTCGTTTAATCTCTTTTCATGCCCATTGTACTTTTCTTGTGCTCGTTTTACTCTAAGCATGCCCGTTTTGCTTTAAACATACTCATTTTGCTTTTCTGATAATTGTTTTCTCAAATATCTAAATTTTAAACATTTCCCTTTAGTTAATAAACCTTTTGTGCTTCCTGCTTGTTTCATAATGTGATCTGTGCCCTTGTAATGCTCCGTTTTATCTTTTTTATAAAATAGTTTGTGCGAATTCTCATTATCTTTGATTCTTTTCTGGCTCTTTTTCCTGCTTGTTTCTCTCGTAGCCGGCCTTAGGCATAGGCCAACGAGGCGGCCGCTGCTGTAGTAGGGGTGCTTTTCCAGTATTTATTTGAAGTAGGTAGACCAGGATGGGGGCACCGGGTGGTGTAGTGGGGGGTGCCATGGAGCCCTTTTGCCTAGGGCACCAGTTGACCTAAGGCCGCTCCTGGTTTCTCTTAGTTTGCCTACACTGTCATCTCTACACCTCATGGCTCCGAATATCATTCTATGGAATCCAAGTTCTGACATCATGTCACTCTCCTACTTTGGACACAACAGAAGACTCTTCGTGGGTTCTGTTCCAGCAGCTTTATTATATACAAACACATCACAATAGAAGTTTACTGACTTTAACTTAAGTAACTTTTATACAAATTAACAACTGCAATCATACATGCTCACTCTCTGGCTGCACCCTTAAAATGGCACTAGGAATAGCACACACAAACATATTTATATGTGCACACTCACCCTTCGATATGCTTCTTAAGCTACAGCATATACACTCTGATCTACAACCACCATACTCCCATAATCTTGTATGACTTCTATAAGCAATTCTCAGATTTTTAGGATAATATAAGAATGAAGTTAAAGTGTATATTTTCCATTTTCTTTAAAAGTGTTTTTTGTCAGGTATTAAAGCTGTTGAATGTAATATATATGAAATCTTTGTTAATATAATCATTTTAGTAAGTACTAACCAATACTCAAAAGTAAGAAAACATTCATTCCATTTTTTTAAAAAATAAGTAACACTTCATCAGTTGCTTTTAGAATATTATTTTTATTAATAATTTTAGTCACATCTTGATAGATTTTTATTACTAAATATTTTAGTTATTTTCCTTTCCAATTATATTTATATTTATATTTTTACTTGCTATCTAGTAATTGATTTGACACTAAAGTTTCAGTTTTATTATTAAATATCAACAGTGATACTTCTCAAAACTTTTTAGTTTTTTCATCTATTTCTTTGATTGAATAATTTAAATCCCATATAGTTAGTGAATATAATCTGCAAAAAGATGTATTTTAGATTGACAATCTGTATTAATTGAGAATCCATAAATTTTTTAATTACTTCTTATACTATTAGCTAAGGGATTGAGAATCTATCATTTTTTTCATTACTTCTTATAGTATTAGCTAAGGGATTGATAACTAATGCAAATAGTAAAGGAGTCAAATGACACCCTTGCTTTGTGCCTTTGTTTAAAGTGAATCCTTCAGAAATTTAAGATCCAATTTTAACATTTTCTTTGGACTCTTCATACAGTTTTTTTTAAATATTCCAACAAACTGTTCTGGAAATGCAATGCTTCTAAAGTTTTAAACAAGTAGTTCCAATCTACAGAATCAAAAGTTCTCTTGATATCTAAGCTAATTACAGCCAAATTTTTTTAATTCCTTTTGCTAAATCTAAGATAATTACTATCCTTTTTATGTTATTCTACATTAATCTATTGACTATAAATCCTGTTTGATCTTTATTAATTAATTTATGTGCTGTATCTCTTAATCTTGTAGCAAAAATAGAAGTAAATATTTTTATAGTCTCCATTTAATAATGAAATAGGTCTATGTGAGGAAACTAACTTATTATCCTTTCCTTGTTTAAGTATAGGTGAGATTACAGAACATTTCTATGAGGGAGAATTTATTTTGTCCCTCTAACTTATCCTGAAAATGTCACTCAGTAATTCTAAAATATTTAATGGAAACAGACTATATAATTCCATGCTTAAACATTTTAACTCTGGAGTTTTACAATTTTTCCCTTTTTTAACTTCTATCAGGATTATAGCTGCATCCATCCCAAAGAATCAGATGATTACCTGTGCAGAGGGGGAACCAATGTTGATTATTTCAGAGGGACCCAATAGTATTCCACAGGTTAGAGAGAAAGTTCCAGGTTCCATCACTGAGGTACTGCAGGAGGTTGGAGCCACCTTTTTTGTACAAGCTCCTCTCCCTTCCAAGAAAAAGCAGAAGACTAAGCATACTTGTCTCTCCCCCTTTTGTCAGGGATTATCAGAAGGAGTGGTATGATTTTTCTTCGGGACTGTTTAAAGCTTTAGTCTCTTTTAGGCCACCTCATTTCTTTTCTTATGCTCACCTTCCTTCCTTCTTCGTCTTCTCCTCCTCCTCTAAAGAGACAAAGGAATTATTTTTCAGATGAGAACGTTTCAGATTCTGAGGGGGAATTCTTTAGCTTACTCCTCTCAGATTCACCCACCTGTATAATATGTGTCAAAATAGATTGACATTATGTTTCCAGAGTCTCCCTTAGAGGAACCTTTCTTTAAGAACACAGTGTTACAAATAATGCAGCATTTTCAATGAGAAGGCAAGTGTTAGACATGTAAAAATATATATTTTTTTTGTGTGACTTCCAAAGCCATCAGTCATTCATCCTGACTTTGAGGGTTTTCAAGACATATTTGATACTGCTTCTATGCTCCCTAAAACCCATCATCGTGCCTCCAAAGAAGCCTAATGGATTTTATAAAGTCCCAGACTCCCACAGAATATTGTATAAGAACATGTTATTTCCATGGAATCTGATAAGCATACTAAATTCTTGCCTTCTTCCAATGCTTTGCATAATGGTAAGGAAAGTACAGCTATTGACAAGCATGGAAAAAAGGGTTTGTACCTTCTCTACTCTTTCCTTTTATGCTCTTTGCTATCAGACACACATGACCAGATGATCTCTTGTTCTGTTGGAAGAACTTGGTAAACTTTTATCTGATTTTCCAGAGTCTGAAAGTAAGTATTCTGCTGTTTGAATATTAAACTTTGCCACTGAGGTAGCTAGGTATTCCACTAAATGCAGCTAGAATGCAGCTGAAGCCTACTATTACTACTACTACTATGGGCGGCACAGTGGTGCAGCGGTTAACGTTGTCGCCTCACAGCAAGAGGGTCTCCGGTTCGATTCTCGGCTGGGGTGCCTTCTGTGTGGAGTTTGCATGTTCTCCCTGTGTTCATGTGGGTTTCCTCCGGGTACTCCGGTTTCCTCCCACATTCCAAAGACATGCATCTGGAGCATTTCTCCCCGGGCCTCCACTGAAAACAGGCTCCGTGGAACCTAGTCGGACTTTCCCGGTCAACAAATGATAAATAAAATAAAAATAAAAAATACTATAAAGCAGTGGCTACCCATTTCATTTTGAGATTTTCCTGGCTAAGGCTTCAGTCTCTTCTTCAGGATGTTAAATCTAAGATTTTAGATGTCCCTTTGGATAGAGAGACTCATTTCAGTCCTGCTGCTGACATTTTCAAAAACCTTCAAGAGAGAGAGGCCAAATTATGCAAGAATTTAAGCAAATCTTTTTGTCTTCTGTACCCAAAATTCAGAAAAATTACTCTTCTAAGATTGGTAATTTTTTCACAAAAAGCAACCCCCCCCAAAAAAAAAAGGAGCAAAGGATATGGAAAAAACAAGTTTCAAAAAAACCTAAGCAAGATTTTAAGGGATCTAAGCTCCACTTCCCTAACAAACCAGCCTCCTTGTGGCTCTCCACATCTATCTCCCACCCCCTTCACCACCTCCATGTACCCCTTACCCCTCTTTCCAAGAAGCTTTTATTATCCTTTCTAGTTTGGTAATAGATCATCACAGAAAATGGGGTTCTCTTAGTAATTCAGAGCAGTTACATAATTATCCAATGTTACCCATTTTCATTGGATTCAACAAACGCGAGTCAGATCCGGCTTCAGCATCTACAAACCTGTGGATTATAGGTTCATAGAGTAATACTAGGTTAACTACCTTTGTGAGCCATTTTAAGCCTAGCCAATTATCCCATATGAGAATCAAACTCTGCACCTTGAGTCATTAAGGTAAACACCTTAACCATTATACCAGTCTCCCAGCCAGGGCTCTGACTCCTGCCCTAGCCATAATACCCTTACCACCCTCAGATTATATCAGTTCTCATTTGCCTGTTCCACCAAATGGTCACAGAGGCTCTGATCTCCACACTGGGATAAGTGTTTTTCTTATTTACTTGCCCAGAAAATTACCATATTTAAAAGTCTAGCTTCTTCTTAGCTGTAGCTTCATATTTGTCATCTCTTCTATCTTATATATATTACTAAAAAATATATACATGTATATCTCTTCTACTTGGTACATTTTGTAGGCCTTGTTAAGATGATATTTAGATTAGTTTTGATAGTAATTAACTTTTTTGTAGTTGCTGGGGTTTTGTTATTTTTTTTTTCTGCTATTCCTTTAGTGGTTGACTTGTCCTTTTTTCTTCAGATTCTCCTCTATAAACAACCAAATGGTTGATAAGAGTTTTTAAAATTGTGCTAAATGTGGCCATAAAATTCCCAAGCAAGATCTCCACTTTTTTATCTGTACTGTCTGGGAGAGGAGCATCTAGACATGGAATTTGAAGCTTCTTTTGGCCACAAAGCCCTACAGAGCAGAAGGGGTACATTGATATTAAAGGGTCTTCTTCTTGCTTTGTTGAGTAAACCTGTGTCTTCTCTTGCTTTTTCAGCTCCTAAGGAAAAAGAAAAAAAAAGAAAGAATCTCCAAAAGTGAAGGCCCCAACACTCAGACTTCTGAGAAGGGCATTGAGAGACCCAGGAACCAGATTCTGGATCCCACACACTCCTCAGATCTGACACCAAAAATTCCAGAGTCTTTTGATATTTAGCCTCAGATCCATTTACCTTCTCCACCTTGACATTTTTCTCTGGAGCAAATTAGCCCTCTGCTTCATTCTCTAATTTAGCAAAATTGATCCAGGGCGTCCTTGGTTGCTTCTTCCAGGTCTGCCCATTCTTCGAGGAGCTTCACCAAAGCTGGCATTAATAGAATGATGCAAAGATTCCTTCAGAGGCAGATACAGTTGAGGGTCCTCCTCACTTCATCCACTTTGGTCAAGTCAGGAACGTTGCCATTGACCCGTCACCCTATAGGACTCTGTTGCAGGTCCAACCTTTGGAATCAAAGCCCTCAGATTTAAGTATCACCAGAGCACCAATGTCAACTCCAGTAGTTTCCTCCACTTCAGCCCTGATTATTACCCAGTCTCTCTTGACTCTGACTTTGTCGGATCGAGACGAGAGTCAGAACCAAAATTTTGGGGTAGGTGTTCTGGAGGATGGGTCAACTCTGAAAGTGTTGAAGTCATCCCTTCCTGTCGGGACATTGGCTTGAGACAGCTCAGCTCTGATGTCTGCCTCACAACCAGGGCAGGTAGGAGCATTGGGATCTGTCTCTCTGTTCCACCCATTAGAGTGAGACGTCTTCAGCTCCAGTTTCCATCATGGCTTTTGAAGCCTTCCAGTGAGTCCTCTTAAAAATCAGGAGAAGAGGTGCTTCCATTTTATTCAGTCCAACACAGTTTCTAACACATTCTGCTCCAGAATCCACTCATTCTTGTTGACAGGGATAGCCAGCTTCCAATAGCCTTTGAAAAATTAACTTTTGAGCTCCTACTCTAATTCTAACCATCACCAGATGTTCCCCACTGACAGGTAAATGACAGACTTGCAAATGGAAGCATTTGGATTCATCCCAGAATTAGTCACAGATTTGGATGAAGGGTAGGGTTTCCCAAAATCCCCCTGTGGAGACATCTCTTTTGATGAAATTATAGAACTGATGAAATAGAAAGGGGGTGGTCCACCGATACACCTTCCCTGGAAGAATCTGTGTTCCTGGAAGGTTTTGAAGATGACTCTTCTATTTCTTGGATAGTCCCCCAATGTTCTCATTGATTTGGTGGCACACCTAACTTAGAAGGAGCCTGATACAGCAGAGCCAATACCTAAGAAAATCAGACAAGATTGTAGCAGCACCAAAATATAGAGCTCATTGGAGTAACGGTCCCACCATAGATGCCGTAATTGTAGTGGCAGCCGTGAAGAAAAAAACTCTTCATAGAGAGCTCATCTGTCCTCATCTCATCCTTAAAGGGAATCCCAGGCAGACAGATTTAGAAAATGGACATACACTTCAACAACTTTTTCCCTGAGAGCACTGAACTACCTTGTCCACATTATTTGATTCCATAGAAATTTGACCAAGGAGATGAGCAATTCGCTTTTAGGTAGTTTGCCAGCAGATGTTCAGAAGACTGTGGAATCCCAGCTATCTACCTTAACTTCCATCCATAATGTTTCCATACACCTGTTTTCAAATCCAACTGATGGAACAGCCAGGGTGGCAGGTACCAGCATAGCTATACACCTCCATGCCGCAATGCGGTTGTGTGATTTTGCAAAAGGTTTTAAGACATCCTTCATTAATGCCCCTTTTTATGGTACCACCTTGTTTTGTATGAAGGTTAAAGAAACACTCTTAAGAAGTGAACAGGACTGTAAATCCCTGTCTGCTATTTAAATCCACTTCTCTACTCTTCAGAGAACCTTCTCTAGGGATCAACGAGGAGAGAAGATGTGGTAATGGAAACCAAAGGGCTTTAACCAGGCCATTTCTTTGGAATCCCCCCCCCCCCATGGCAGAGGCAGTCGGCAAAACCAAGGATATCACATTCCGTTTTCCGAGAAGTCTTTCCAGTGCTCCTGAAGGGTTGCCCAACTGCTGCACTGTGGAGACAGTCGGTGGGGAGGGGGGCAGTTATCCTACACCATAAACCTTGGTGTGCTTTCTCTTCCCATTCTTTGGTGTTCAGGATAATAACCATAGATGCACAATTCCATTTCTATCCATGCCTGTGGTGAAAACCAGGATTCCCTCAGTGCCACGTCATCAGTTGGAATCCGCAACAGCAGAAGTAAAAAAGCTATTGGATAAAGCAGCCATCCAGCAGGTCTCACCAGACCAGATAGGACCCCTTGTCCACTCCAGCTTCTTTTTAGTTCCAAAGAAGACAGGGGACATAGGGCCCAGGTCATCTAAACCAATAAGTAAAGCAGACAAAATTCCAGATGGTCATGGTTCAGTCCATTTTACCTCTACTCAGGAAGGATGACTGGATGTGTTTGATAGATCTCCAGGATGCCTGTTATCATATAAAGATACACAGGCATTCCAAGAAGTTGCTCTGTTTCAGGCTGGCAGACAATTCTTTTCAATTTAGAATTCTGCCCTTCAGACTCACCACAGCCCTCATGGGTGTTTACCAAATGCATGGCATCAGTGACAGCTTACCTCAGAATGCAAGGGTTCCAGCTATTCCTGTACTTAGAAGATTGGCTTCTAACTGCTCTGACCAGGGATCTATTGATTCTCCAAAGGGACCTCTTACTTCACAGCTTGAGAATTACTGTCAATCCACAAAAGAGCAACTTAACACCAACTGAAACCATAGAATTTATCAGATGCCACCTGCACACCACAACACAGGATTCTTCCCATTTAGGAGTCAGCAAACCAATGTCTGCCCACCCCATTACCACATACAAGGCTATTTCTAAACTTCTAGGGCTTATGGCATTAGCCATCACTTTGATTCCTGTGTCTTGATTTTACATTAGGGCTCTCCAGTTCAGTGGTGACAGCTGTATCACCACCTAAACACACCAATCAGACTGTTCTCAGTGTGCAAAACTCACATCAAATGTTGGATAACATCCTCAGATTTGTTATCAGGTTGTCCATTCTCTCCACTTCCTCCTACAACAGTAGTTACTATAGATGATCCCCTTTTAGGATGGGGGCATTATGAAGGGAAGATACTTGGACACCATTAGAGACTAGCCTTCACATCAGTGTGCTAGAAATGATAATAGTCAACACCTTTTGGTGTTGCAGGCATTTCAAGAGACACTTCTGAAGGGTGTGATTTCTATTTAGAAAGACATGTATGTCAGTGGTCTGGAATATCAACAAGCAGAAGGAGACCAGATCTTATCTATTTTGCTGAAAGGCCGACAGAGTTTGGCAATGGATGATGTCTCCTCATTGCTTTCTGCTGGCAGTGCATATTCTGGGGACTTCCAGTTGTCTGGCAAACAGATTGAGCAGGCACATTCTTTTGCCTTACGAGTGGTCCATCAGTCACTGGGGCCAACCTTGCTATGACCTGTTTGCATCTTACCTGAGCAGCAGTTAGTTATTTTATCCTGATCCTTGCACAGGGTCAGTTACAGAGGGAGGCTGTGATCCCCAGTTGGCCTCCGGGTCTCCTTTATTTCTTCCCTCTGTTTCCCTTGATAATGAATTTCATTCAGAAAGCCAGAAAGTGCAAGCCCAAAGTGATCCTCATTGCCCCTTATTGGTCTTGAAAAGTCTGGTTCACAGTTTGATAGTCTGTCAAGTATCCACCTCAGTTTGGGGGTTTACATACTTACATTTATTTTAATAGGAAGCTTTTTTTTTAAATGTAGCTCCTTTGACTTTTATTGGTGATTTGTTTGTTCTGATTAAGAAACAGGTTCCTGGGTACTTTATAATTATTAAGCTTGTGGTATTAAGTGTTAATTAATTACATTCGATACAATTAGATCAATATTTAAGGGTGGTTAAGTAGGGGGAGTTATTATCTGATGAAGTCCTATGTATTGGATGAAAATGTGGTCATTTAGTTAAGGGTTAATAAAGTTGATTTTTGTTATTAAGTTGCAAAGTCAGTTTATTGAGTTGCTGTTTTCAGTGCTGCTTCAGTTGCTCTGGATGCCGTATTGGTTTGGGATTTAATTGTGTTGATTTTTGGCATTTTTTCCTTGCCTTTGTGTATTTTTGGTGGTATGGGAGAGTTGGAATTTGTGTGGTTTTGGTACTATGAAAGAGCTGGAGGGACGGAGCAGTCTCGCAGTTGGGGAGGTGAGCACTGACAATGAGAGAAGTGAACTTCATGTTATGGTTGGGCAATTAACTCAACTTGTAGACTTAGCGCAAACCTGCTCCAAATTAATGAATGTGAGCATAGGAGGCAGCTCCAGTTGTGGAATCCCGGCTAACCAGGAAGAGCTATTGCGAGACTGGGGACAGAAACAGGAAGTGATTCATAGGAGTGGCATTAATGTACAAGATGACGATCGCAGAGAGAGGATGGGGTAATGCAAGTGGTTTACGAGATTATCGTGGACTCAGGACAATGGGATTACTTCTGAAGATGATGAAAGAAGGAATGAAGAACCTAGAGGGGCTAATGAACAGTGGACATTCAACAAAAAAGATAACTGTAATAAACATGTTAAAAACACTAATACAGTGGGAGTGAACAATAGAGATGGGGAGGGGAGAGTCTGGAATGTGGCTAATTGAAAAAATGTCCTTTGTTTGCAATAATGAAAGAAAGGGGGAACAAGCCACCTCCAGTTCATACAATGCTAATGTTAATGAGTTATATGACTATATTGTGAAATAAAAAACATTAGGACTTGACAACAGTTATTTAAAGGAATGACTTAGAAGGGAAATAGTACTGTATACATACCCAAACACTGTAATGGAGGGTTCAGAATTTCACATGCAACTATTAAAATATTTGACAATTGTGGATTTGAAATAATGAAAGCTATAATATGACAGAATGAAAAAGAAATTAATGTGTCATTTAATAAGATAGTGTTAAAAGGATTGCAACTGATTTAATGTTCACCATTGAGGAAGAAAATGACAAATATTTGAACATTATGCAAAAAATGAATGATAAAATGCAATTTTATTTTTAAAAGAAAATGTAAGAAATTAGATAGGGACATTATTGAATATCAGAAAAAATGGAGTTACCCCAAACCGAGTAAAGGGAAAGACTGGGTAGGCAATGGTGGATATTAGAAAATACAGGAGGCTTTTATACCTAGGAGGAGAGAACAGTATAATTTTAGATAACATAGAAAACAGTACAATGAAGCCCTGGATTTAAGAGTCCCAACTGAGTTTCAAAATTTAAGAAGATCTGAGAGGTTAAAATACAAACCCCCCAGTACAATATTATCATTACAATAAAGGGAAGGCAGTGGGTGGGGGGTATTAAATTTTGAAGGGGCCCTCATATTGTGGGTTTTCAAGATCCAGAATGAGATGAAATTGTAGTGGAAGGTATTAAACACTCCTATAAGAATTTTAATATTTTTAATTTTGCTAACTTGGAAGTGAACAAGGTATTTTTTCGTTTATTTATGAAGTAGTTGACGTTTATACCCAGTAGAAAAAGTGAGTTGAGTGAGATATTAATTGATTTGAAATTATTTGTAAGAAAGAAAAACTTAAGGCTGCTAGTCCCTAAGGGTGATGAAAATATGGGGCTTAAAAAGAAGAGCATATTTAACCACCTTTATACCCACAGTTAAACAATTTTGAAAGACAGGTGAAGTGTGAACTTAGGAAAGTTTTACAAGAGAATAAAGTTTATTCAAATCTTCCCTTTGAAGAGAGAAGGTTGCTTGAAGAATTAAGACAGAATGAATATGTGAGAGAATAATGAAGCCAGATAAAGGGGGAGGGATTGTTTTAATGGACTTTATAGTGTATACAGGAAAATGATGGAACTCCTTAATGATGAAAATAAGTATTGTAGAGTTTCTAAAAATGAAATAAGTTTAGCGTATTACAAATTTGATTTTGCTTTGAAGGAGCTTTTAAAGGATGGGATAATAGATCAGAAAACTTTCCAATATTTATGGATGGATAAGCTGGTGATACCATCGATTTTTGGTATTCCGTACGTTCACAAAAATATGAAGGATTTTCCCCTTTAGGCCAGTTGTAAAAGCCAATGGCTCAAAAACGTATCCCATAGCTAAATTTCTTGAGCTAAAATTGAAGAAAGTGGTGACAGAACAGACTGGAATTTTAAAAGCCTCCCGGGAATTAAGAAGCATTAATAATAATCTTTATAAAAAGGACTTGATATTTGTGACAGTAGATATACAGGATTTGCTCTCAGTAATACCTTTGAAAATAGGACTGGAATGGTTTGAGGAAACATTACTGGACAAGAAGCAGTTTTCGAATGGTGATTTCAAATTATATGTGGAACTAATTTTACAATGCTTTTCCCTCTTGATCCTAAACAGTGAACAGATTTTCACATGTAGTCGGTGGTGGAGTTAGCTCTAAAAAGAGCTGTTTTAGCCCTATGGGCAGCTGGAGCTCTGTATAGAGCTGTTACAGATCTCTATGAGCTCTGAGAAGAGCTGTTTTTTGTTTTGAATGCAGATGCGGTAGGTCTAAAATGAACTGTTGTGTTTGGTTCACTGAAGCTGTGCCTGTGCCTTCGGCTGGTCTTACTGGAGCTAATACAGATTTCTGTGAGCTCTGAGAAGAGCCGTTTTGTGTTTTGAATGCCCATTCGGGTGTCGGTGGTAGCTCTAATAAGAGCTGTTTTGTTTTCTTCTTCAGTGTGTCTCCTGTTGCTCTTATCTGAGCTTATACATATCTCTGTGAGCTCTGAGAAGAGCAGTTTGGTGTACTGTGAGCTCTGAGAAGAGCTGTTTGGTGTAAGGTGCAGATCGACATGAGCTCTGAGAAGAGCTGTTTTGTGTATGGTCACACTGGGCTCTTAGAAGAGCTGCTGTTGTGTCCTTCAGTGTTCCACGGTGGTGTCGATCTCCGTTGTCCTTCTTCTTGAACAGATCTTCGGCTGTTTTGCTATGTGTGAGTCCTGAAAAGGACCATTTGTGCACTCCCCAAGAGCTGATCAGAATGACCTGAGAGCTGTTGCTGTGCTGCTTTTATGCTACTGTAGAGGGGGCGTGGTTGAGTGACGTCCAATGAGAAGTGACTAGTTGGGGGGTGTGGCCCTGGTAGGCCTACGAGGAGAGGACGGACCTGGTTGGAAGCTTTTCATTCCTCTTATTTAATTCCTTTTTGTTTTTGTCCGGCTTCCTGTTCATATGTGCCGTACCTTACCTCTAGCACTACGTTGGAGCCTTTCCTTTTGTCACTGTTATACCTATGTTTGAAAACTATAGTAAAACTTAAATTTAACCAAAATAAATAAAAATGTAACTGTAAAACAGAGATTATGTGGTGGGTGGTTTGGAGAGTTGAGAATTCTTGAGCAATAATCTGGGTTTACTGACTATAGTTTTAGATTTAGACTTGCCATTACCATCTGTAAAACATTGGAAGCAAGCTTGGATCTGAGAAAGATTCTGAGATGTGTGGCACTTTTGGGGCAGATAGGGAGGTAGCCTGTCTGCCGCTCCTTCATCAGGGAAGAGTGTACATTAGGTAGTAAAAAGTTAAAGGTAGTTTGAAATTGAAATTTTACCTTTTAAATTAAAAAATAATCAAAAGTTGAGCTAACACTTGTAACTTTTGCGAGGGCTGGTACAGTAACGGTTGTTACACTACCATCAGTTAACTTACTTCAATTTGCTAACACTTGTAACTTTTGCGAGGGCTGATACAGTAACGGTTGTTACACTACCATCACAGAGATCTGTATAAGCTCAGGTAAGAGCAACAGGAGACACATTGAAGAACAAAACAAAACAGCTCTTATTAGAGCTACCACCGACACCCGAATGGGCATTCAAAACACAAAACGGCTCTTCTCAGAGCTCACAGAAATCTCTATTAGCTCCAGAAAGACCAGCCAGAGGCACAGACACAGCTTCGGTGAACCAAACAAAATAGTTACTTTTAGAGCTACTGCATCTGCATTCAAAACAAAAAACAGCTCTTCTCAGAGCTCATGGAGATCTGTAACAGCTCTATACAGAGCTCCAGCTGCCCACAGGGCTAAAACAGCTCTTTTTAGAGCTAGCCCCACCACCAACTACATGTGGAAATCTGTTCACCATTTAGGATCAAGAGTGAAAAGCATTGTAAAATTGGTTATTCCTTCCCTCCGGGCAGGCATCACTCAGGATCAAAAGCCCAAGGGGTCCACACCTATTTATGTGGAACTAATGGAAATAGTACTTATTAATAATTGTATATTTTTTGAAGGGGAATTTTTTAAACAAGAAAAAAGGAGTGGTAATAGGCGCTTGTTTTGTGCCCACATATGCCAACATAGTTTTATCCATTTGGGAACAAAAATTTATATTTGGGTCTATATATGCTAAGAAGTGGAATTATTATAGACAGAAGGTTCCTTGATGATATATGTATTTTTGGACAGGGTCTGAGGTGGACCTAATGGAATTTATGGATTATATAAACACCACCACAGATTTTCTTCATTTTATCTTAGATTTGGATGTTACAGTACACAAAATAGATGATAGAAGAGTTTAAAACTACTCTCTGTAGGAAGGAAACCTTTTCCAGTTCCTATTTATTTTTTACCAGCACCCATCCTTATAGTTAGAAAAGGAGTATAGTAAAAGGGCAATTTATTAGGGGTTTGAGAATGACCACTAATAACATAGACTTTGAGGAGGAATGTAATAAGTTACAAGTTATGTTCTGTGAAAGGAAATGTCCTCTGAAATTAGTGGAAGATATTATGAAGGAGGTACAAGATGGTAGGCAAGGAAAGTACCAACCTATTTTAGGGAGGGGACAGGATAGTAAATATGTAGGTGGTGATCATAAGAGTGGAAAATGAAAGGGTAGAGGAAAAGAACAGTTATAAAGGATCATATATAATGAATTTTAATAAGGATACATACATTATTAGAGAAGTAGTTAAGAAAAATTGGGAAAGGTTCACCTCTTTCTTGGACTTAGGGAAGTTATTTAAGGAACCATTAAATTTTAATATTAAGGAATTATTAGAGAACAATGGGGGGGGGCAAAAGGGAACAAAAGAAAGGGGACTTTTAAATGTGGTGAATGTTCCCAGTACCCCTGTGTAATGAATAAGGATTCAATTTAACTTGAGGGAAGGGATAGAGTGATTCAAGCAGAAATCTACTCTAACTGTATTAGTAGGGTGATTTACATAGCTTTGTGCAAAAAAGTGTGATGCATCTTATGTAGGTAAAACTACACGAAAACTAAAAAGAAGGATATATGAACATTTGAATGATATTAAAAGTAATGATGGGAGAAATGCAGTATATATGCACACTCTAAACTGCCAACAAGCTACATTTGTGTTTTTTGTGATAGAAGAAGTTAACGATGATGCTAGGGATGGACCATGGGAGAAAAACATAGAATATCATGAATTATATTGGTAGTTGGTGTAGGAAGCAAATAAAATGCCAGGACTGAATTAATATGTCTCCCTAGTTCTGTTTTAAAACTTAGGGTGGCAAGGCTATGATTATAGTATATAACTTTGTTAATAGGTTAAATAGGTTATTTATGATATGGCCACTAGATGGCAGAGTTTCACTGTTTTAAATGTGAAAGGATTTTTAGTTGGAAAGTTTTATATATGTATATGCAGATATGTTTTTTAGTTTTATTTTAACTTAATGGGAAGTATTTTGATATTCTGTCAAGTATCCACCTCAGTTTGGGGAGGTTTATATTCTTAAATTTATTTTAATAGGAAGTTTTTTTTAAAAATGAAGTTGCCTTAACTTTTATTGCTGATTTGTTCTTGATTAAGAAACAGGTTCCTGTGTACTTTATAACTATTAAGCTTGTGGTATTAAGTGTTAATTAATTAAATTAGATACAATTAGAGCAATATTTAAAATAAGTTACTTAAGGGGAATTATGTGATGAAGCCCTATGTAGATGAAAACGCTGTGATTTTACTTAAAGAGTTAAGTTGATTTCTGTTATTAATTTGCAAAGCCCATTTATTGACTTGCTGTTTTCAGTGCTGCTTCAGTCATTCCAGATGCCTTAGTGGTTTTGGACTTAGTTGTGTTAATTTTGGTCATTATTTCCTTGCCTTTATGTGTTTTTGTTAAAGAACATCCTTCATCTCAGACCACCTAGAAATTCTATTCTTTCTTCTTGGGACCTGAATTATTTTATAGAAAAGTTAACCCTTGCTTCATTTGACCCTGCTTCCTCCACTTCCCTGAAGTTTTTTTTACTGGGAAGACTGTCCAGCTGGTGGCTCGTAATTCTGCCAAAAGGGTTTCTGAACCACAAACACTCATGGCCTCTTTTTCCTTTTTTTGTATTTTCAGGGTTACTCTCAGAACTCACCCATCCTTCTTACCTATGATGCTTAATGAGCTGTCGTGGAACCAGATTATCAACCTCCCTACATTTTTTCCTTCTCCCCAAAACAAGGAGAAAAAAATGTGCACTCCTTACATGTTCACAGACAGCTTAAGTTTTATCTTGACAAGACCAAGTCTGTCATAAAATCGGACCAATTTTTTGTTTCTTTTCCAAGTGTATATCCTCTTTTTGTTATTCCTACCATGAAAAAGAGGTTCCAATTTTTGTTAAGACCTACTCTGCCAAAGCTGTAGCTTCCTCTGTTGTCATCTTCGTATGTCTTGACTCTACATCCATTTAGATATTTCTTCTTGGTCATTTATACATGGCTTTACCAAGCACTACAAAACTGATGTCGTTTCTAAAACTAGAGCTGTATTCACTAGGTACATCTTATGAGGAATTTAGATTCCATCTGAGCTCTCCATCCCCCATTAAGATTTTGAAAGCTTTGACACTCTTCCCATTTGTTAGTAATACTGCAAAACTGATCATAGGAGGGACATAGTACAATTGTGTAATAATTTACCATGGCAGTACATGTCCAGTTGGTTAGTGTTGCATCCCACTGTCCTCCCCCCAATGTTTCCTTGCTTCTGTTACTGACAGAGGTAACATGTTTTGCTTCTCCATCTTCTGGTTGGCATGCAGGTTTTGCTGTCCTCTTCTTTTTTTTTTCCTTGCTGGCTTTTGG
The DNA here is from genome assembly GCF_019279795.1 of Protopterus annectens. NCBI lineage: Eukaryota > Metazoa > Chordata > Ceratodontiformes > Protopteridae > Protopterus > Protopterus annectens. The sequence continues at coordinate 555,706,257 of NC_056739.1, read as the reverse complement.
GTTTGGGGTAAGAAAGTCCTGAGGTACTTTGCTCCTGTACATCCCTTATGTACCTCATTGTCTTGGCATGCTTTGGTCATACTTTGGAATTTACTGCATGAGAGAAAGAAGCCTAGGCTTTTGGTATCCTGGCTGGATATGCAACTATCCTTTGTGGGATATCCCACTTTTTAGTAATACTGCAAACACTGATCAGTTAGACATCAGCTGCTATGCTAACTTCTTACACAACAGTACTTTTTTGCACATCCTTAGATTTTGATAATTCTCAGATATATTTCTGAGCCTGTCATTATGACTGTTTTTTACTGCAGTTGAACAAGAAGGAGGATTTATTGGGGTAGGGGTTATAAATCCACAAGGTAGTAAATTATATGCAATATTGAAAAAGGGAAATTCTCCTATAATAAGAATATTTTCCCATTAGAATATCAGAAATTTAAATACTAGGGATGAGGGACACTGAGATGCAAAACATTTTTTGCGTAGATGATATAGTACTTATTTATTTCGAATGTGAGCCCATTTGGTACTTCTGTGTCGCAGAAGGGTGGTTGTGGTTCTCAATAGCTTGTTACTATTTGTTAATGAAATTTATTATTTTGTGACTTTAAAAAAATTGAGTTTGAAAAATGTATAAAATGTTGTTAGTTTGATGAGATATACGATTGTATAAATTTGGAAGTAATTCTTTATAACTGTTTGTTGCCATTAAAATAGGTTTATTTTTCATGGAAGTTGCACCTGATTTGTTGCAGGGAATTGTATGGAAGCTGCGTTTCGTTAGTAAGCATGTGCATAGTTCTCTGTGATATAGTCCAAGATTTACTTGGCTTATAAATAAATGGTCATAATTAATTGATTGAATTTCCTACTAAGTAATGAACAATTTTAAATAGAAATGTATATTGTATTAATTACTATTAAAACATTAGAAAAGAAGGAAGCATTGCTGCCAATTGAGAGGGTAGAATAATTTGACCGACTGAAATACTCTCTTTTGTGATTGGGAGTATGGGGGCTGGTGAATATTCAGGAATGTAAATGAGTTTTGTTTGTTTGTTTGTTTCTTGCTGTATTATAAATGTTGGTTTCTGACTATTGAGTACTAAGTTTTAGAAAAGCTTTAGGAAGTGTAGGAAGTGAGGAGGGTTTTTATGGCCATAGGTTAAGGCAATTCTGTGTAGAAAAAGCTTTGTTCTGAAGTTCAACAATTAAATTAGAGTCATTAAGATCAAGTCTTGTGAAAGATTTTTTCTACCAGGAGCTAATGTGATAATGTAAGTCTAGGCAAAGTCCTCTTTTGCTTTTTTTGCTCTTCAGATGGAGAGTTGATGAGGTGGGTTACTTGATGAGCCAGCTTACAACTCTGGCCTAAAGGATACACATTCAAAAGCCTCTGAACTGTAAGCAGAATAGATAGAAGATACCTCAGCACTTGTGTCTTCACACTGAACTTTTACTCCTCAGTGTAGCTGCCCTTAATTCTACAAGCAACATTATGCACTTTTCTTCCTTAATTTCATAGATGTTTAAATAGTCGGCAAAGAGTTCTTACCCAGTCCCTCTGACAAATAACAGAGTTAAAATATGACCTGACCTAAGACATCAGTAGTTACAGGAAGTTAAAGAAACAAAAAATTACTCAGCAAATGCCAAGCAAAATGTATGCATTCACTATTTACAGTCAATCAGTATCAGCATTTATTTTTTCAGACTATATTCATAACGAGTTTGTGCATAAACATTGGGAAGATGTGGTACATTTGGGAGTGTGGCATAATTCAGTACTTTACAGCAAAGGTTGTAAAATACCTAAAACTGTTTCTGTTACCTGACATAATGTGTGGATGTTCCCTACGGTAAAAATAATTTATTTTATGGTTCATGTACACAGAGATCCTAACTTTGTTTAGCAGTCCCTTGGCACAGATATCTTGTTCTTAGTCACTTATGTGTACGAGGTTCATTAAAAGCCTTATTTGTAGATTTTTCTCTATTTTAGTCATAATACGTTGAATACTACTGTTAAACTGATTGTATTCTCTCTCTCTTTATCTTAGTCCTGATCCTGTTTTGCTGTGGCGGATTTCAGATTTTCTACAAGAAGTATCATCAAGGGTGAGATAACATGTTAAAATTATTTGGGATACTTAGTCCATGTTTTATCTATTGCTTTTTGCAGTCTACTTTGCTTGTGCTGTATATTTCTTTGGTATCTTTTAAAGCATGTGAATTTCAACAAGTATATAATTTTCTTTATGGCCTAAAGCTTGAAGAACAGATATGCCACTGTACTAAGGGTAATACTCTGATAAGAAATTAAAAAAATATCAGCTTATAACTTGTGATGTTATCTCAGTAGTAAACTGCAAGACTTAAATACAAAAAGAAAACCAGTGGATGTGAAGTGTGACATATTGGAACTTCTGGAACTGCCTTATAAAATGTGAAGTGGCAGCCAGAGTCCATCTGGTTACAGATGATCACATACACTTTATATTGCTTCTTTTTGCTTCTTTTTGCTCAAAAACAATCTGGTCACAGATACTCAATGACTGCTCTGTTGAAAAATCTGAAGCTGTCCCTCCATTGTGTTTTATTTATCATCTGGTGAAGATTTAGGTCCCGTTTTCTAGTATTGGCAAAGGGATTTAACTTGAGGAGTTGCAGAAGGCTCAGGACAAGTGAGTCTCTTTGGGCACTTTAAAAGAGACTGAGATCTCCTCTCAAAAATAATTTAAGACACCAACCAAGGGGTAGAGATTTTTGCCCCTCTTCATAGCTCAGGGACTTTAGACCTATGATCCTTTTGGCTAGGAACCTTTGGAGTCTTTATAATTGTTTGATATGATTAACATGAATCATCGACAGGTGATCCGCTGTGGCGACCCCTAAAAGCCAAAAGGAGAAGAAGAAGAATATCTTAAATAGAGTGTTTTACTTCATAAAATTAGTCTTATCAGTTCTGAGTATAAGTGAATGATTAACTCTTTAGACCTTGGTAATATTCCTTTGGCAATTAGCTGTGCTAAGTAAAAGGATTTTATGACAACCTTTTTTACATGATAGTCAAAACCCAAGTGCCTAGGTCCCTGACTACATTTTCGTTATGTAGTGTTGTGTTATCTGTACAATATGAGGGAAGAGATTGTCAACAAAAGTGAAAATGCTATACTTGCAGCATTTAGTTTTAGCACATTTTAGTTCATTCTGGTAGATTTAGGTATCAGAGGATTACTTCATTAAAAAAAAACAGTTTGCAGCCATCTGCAAGCTTTCTTAGTCAGAGGTTTTGGCTCACTACTTGAAAATCTGAAAAGTAAATGCCAAAAAGAAGAAGTCCTAGCACCAAGCCTGAAGGTTAACAGTGGTTACTTTCATACTTTCTGATGAAACATCTGCTACTTACCTGCAACTTATATTGCATGGGTACTTTTAGACAGTTTGCTACCCATCTGGGTTCACTTTTAAATCACTTCACACTTAGCATCTATATGACACAAGCATAAGAAATTATGTTGAAGGCCTTGGCCACATCAAACTGCTGTGTGTACTGCATGGCCAGTGCCCACTGCCTCCATAACTCTTTCAAAGAAGTATACCAGATTCAATAGACAGGATCTATCCAGTGTAAAGCCATATCTTTAGGTGTTAACTCTAATAAGATTCTTGATAATGTAAGTTACAAAGTCAGTTATAATACATTGCATATCTTTGCAAATTACATTTTTAAAGGTCTATAATTATCTGGGTGGGCTGTGAGGCCAACTTAATGGAGGAGCACCACCACTGCAGCCTGTCTCTCATCATGGATAAAACTTGTATCTAAACTTAGGTTAAATAGTTTAAGGAGTGGGTCTGCATGGGCATGTTTAACAATATTAATTAGTTAGCTATGTATGTTGTCAGGTCCCAGAGAGAAAGTATTTTTTTGTCTTGGTCAGTACTTTAAGTAAATGATCTCTCGAGATAATTAGGAGAGTAAGTGATTAAGTTATTTCAGGATTTTGGATAAAAATCTTGGAGGTCCATTTTGTGCTAAATTTGTTTGCAAGTGTACTGGTAATGCCTGTTTGGTCAGAAAAGGACACATCATAATAAATAAGTTGAACACAATGTAGTGTATTGTTTCTTAGATTTCTGAAATATCTGAAGAAGGGTTTAGAAATTATCTTTGGCTTCAGAGGTCAGCATAAGTTCTTGGGTCCTTTCAGTGGACATAGGTTTATAGGTAAGTACTAGGCTAGCTATCCTTGTGGTCTGTTTTAAGCCTGGCCAATTTCCCTTTTGTATGTGAATTAACCTATTGTGTTTGGTGTAAGACTGGCCTTACCCATGACTGTATCCATCAAAAAAACTCCTCCTTACATTGAAGTCAACTACTCTAACAGCTGATAACCAGCCAGCAGAGTACATCAGCATAGCAGCTGAGGCCTTAACATTGCCCGTGTTCATTCTCATAAATAGATACATTACTGGATGTTATGCTCCTACAATATAGAAACAGTCAAACATTGTACCACTACATAAGGGAGGAAACTCTACTGAACTAGATAATTATGGACCTGTCAGTATATTTCCACCTCTCTCAAAAATTCTGGATGATAGTGTTTTCAGTTTTTATTAATGCTTGTGTTGTTATCCTTATAACCAAGTAACAGAGCAAACCTTGTAACACTAAACAAATAAACAAAAAAAAAATGCTAGGAGTAGCGAAGCCTCCCAAGCAAACAGGAAATATGTGTTAAGTTTGCAGGAATAAATGACTACAGCATCCCAGAAGAATAAAAAATGTTTATTAAGAACCAGTTAAGTGCTTTCATCCTTTCACTGAGATGGACTTCATCAGAACTAGTTAAACCACATTTCTTCACCATTTATATATCCATAGCATTCAATCAATCAATTAACTAATTAGGCATCTTAAAAAACCCTTAAACTTCCTTAAACTTTTAAAATTCACCTTAAACTTAAAATTAATCTGACATAATCTGCTAAAACACATTTAACCATAAAATAAATAAAATTCAGTCAATAAAATAATGCTGTGTATAATTTTGATGCTCTTATATTAAGGGCACTACTAATTAAGATAGCATTGTTCAGTCCTAGGGAAATACTGGCATTAAGTCTTTTTTTTTTTAAAACAAGAAACATTTTTATTAAATTATCATGTATGACATAGGCCATGTTCCATTTATATAAATGGCAATAAACCATAGAGACACAATCAAAGTTGCAAACATTATACATTCCAAACCATGTGACACATCTGTAGCTGCAAACATTATACATCACTTTTAACATATCCAATCATTGTTAGTCAACCATTACGTAGCTCATTCAAATCCTGCATTCTAACCAATGTCAGAAAAAGTTAATGATTGTCTTGCCTGTGGAAAGCAAATATCACACCGAGACTTCCACTCTTACTGCGTCACTTATTTAGGCCCAGACCACGACGTCCCCCATTGTCACTTCTGTGTTTTGTTCAATGCCAGAACTATATATATAACAGTAAACCATAGAGACACAATCTCAGTTGCAAACATTATACATTCCAAACCATGCAACACATCTGTAGCTGCAAACATTATACATCACTTTTAACATATCCAGTCATTGTTAGTCAACCATTAGATAGCTCATTCAAATCTTGCATTCTAACTGATGTCAGAAAAAGTTAATAATTGTCTCGCCTGTGGAAAGCAAATAACACATCGAGACTTCCACTCTTACTGCATCACTTCTTTAGGCCTAGACCATGACGTCCCCCATTGTCACTTCTGTGCTTTGTTCAGCGCTAGAACTATCCATCATTGGGCCCTTATTGTAGCCAGATATTTTTATTTACAGTCCTCAAATTCCGATATGGCTTTGGTAAGCCATCCGACAGCAGATCATCTGAAAAAATTTAAAGATAAAGACAGAAACAGACCGCACAGATCCAAACCTACCGACGATGCTTCCATTAAGCTAGTCGTCAGTCCTCCGGTACTCAGTGTGGCACTTTTGCAGCCCCTGATGCCCGCTTCAGTTGATTCACAGGCCGCTACCGAGACCCTTTTGGAGTCCAGTATGCCACAAAAACTCTTCTTCAACTAAGGATCCTGCAGTTGTCTCTACCTTGGATGGCTCCGGAGCCACTGAACAGGCACCGGCTTCCAAGGAAGTCCTTCTCACTACTGAATCACGACACAAACCAACATCTTCTTTCGTGACTACCATTCTTTCAAAAACAACTGAGTTTCTTAGGCCCAGGGTTCGAACCACACCCAAGAAACTGACAACCCTCTCTCAGGTGCCTGCTACCTTGCCTCAGTCTCAAATACTTAAAATGGCAGAAGACATTATCATGCTGATCAGGGGAAGCCAAGCTACCCCCTCAGAAAGGAAAAGAAATCTGTCCCCTGTAGTTTTGTCTGAACAAGAGTCAGATGAATCTGATGCATCTTACTATGAAGACATGCAACCCCTCTCCACTTATGAGGATTCTGATGCAGAGGACTCCATTCCTTCAGCCTCTCCCCCAGAGGATTTTTCCTTTGGGGAGACTCTGCATACTTTAAGGGAGCATTTCCAATGAGAGAGTCAGGACTACCCTCAGTCTAAAAAGAGACTCAGGGAATTCCTAGATCTTCCGCAACACAGACCCTTGGCCATCCCCCCAGTCCTGGATGTTGTAGATGATGTTTTCTTTGAATCCAGCTTGACTCCTGATGCCCTATGAGTCCCATTTTTAAACATCCAACAGCTGACCCTGAGGTCATTTCTCAAGGACAAAAGGGATTAAAGCAACCTCTGTTAAGAATCCCACCCCCTCAGACAGGGATTCCTGAGCATTGGACAGATGGGGTAAAAAGGTATGCACCTCAGCTACTCTTGCTATCAGGGCACTAAATTGTCAGTTCCATATGCTGAAATTTCAGTAACATACCTTGGAACTCCTTAAACAAAAAATGTCTTCCTTTCCTGCTTGGGCAGAATCTAAAGATTTACAAGACTTAATGCATTCTGCAAGTCAAGTAATTAAACACACTTTGCACTGTGGATTTGATGCCCTAGAAGTTTCTTGCAGGGCAGCAGTCACTGGATCTGTCATTAGAAGACATGCATGGCTTAAGGAACAACCCCTGCCAGATCATGTCAAATCTAAATTGGTGGATGCCCCCTTGCACAAGGGATAATTTATTTGGCACTAAGGCAGAAGAAGTCTTAAAAAAGATGGAAGAAAAAGCAAAATCTATCCAAACAATTAAGGATTTCTTACAAGTCCATCCCCCTAGGTTCAGCAGCCATTGTCCCTCCAAGCACTGGTCCTTTCCTGCTCCGAGTAAACTGGCCCAGCCTAGGCCCCATGGAAACAGACCCCCCCCCCAGACAGCAGCCCAGGGAATGCAAAGATCTAAGCAGTGGACTACCTCCACTTCAAAACCAGGGAGTTCTAAGCCACCCCCTTATGGTAAGAACTTACAATGACTCACCTCCCCCCTGCCCACCTTCACTTACCCGTAGGAGGAAACTTTCCTTTCACTCAAGCACCTGGGACACCATTACCAAGGACCAATGGGTTCTGAACATTGTGTCTTAGGGATACAAATTTTTCTTCCATACCCTTCCAACCCCAAAAGGGTTCCCAGATCTACCACCAAATCAGTGGGCAGGGGCTCAAAAGCAAATCCTTTTCCTGCTCTCTATGAGAGCAGTAGAGCACTTTCCTGCAGAAAAGATAGGCCATGGCTTCTACTCCAGACCTTTTCTGGTGCCCAGAAAAGAGGGCACCTGGTGCTCCATCCTCGATCTATCCATTCTAAACACCTTCCTGGTGATCCCAAAATTCAAAATGCTTACCCTCCAACAGCTGCTACCCATGCTCTCCAAGGACACTTGGCTAGCCACCCTGCATCTAAAAGAGGCCTACCTCTACATTCCTATCAGGGAATCATGCAGGAAGTATTTCTGCTTCAGGGCAGGATTTCAACATTTTCAGTTCTCTGCGCTTCCCTTTGGCTTATTTACTGCTCCCAGAGTTTTCATAAAATGTCTGGCTCTGGCCATTGCCTTTTGCAGGCAAAGAAATATTCAAATTTACCCATACTTAGAAGAGCTGCCTGATTCAGGCAGACAGCCAGAAAAAGCTCCTCAAGCACCTGGCCTTTGTAAAGACCCTACTAACCTCCCTAGGGTACACAATCAACAAAAATATATCCAAACAGGTGCCCACCCAAAGGATAATCTTCCTGGGAGCAAGTCTGGACACAGCATTCCAGCTGGCATTCCTTACACCTGAGAAACAAATTTTCCTGACAGCCTACTTCTCTGAACTAGACACCAGGCCCCAGCTATCTGCAAGGAAGATCCTGCAAGCTCTGGGGTTCATGGCATCGTGCATACTACTCATTCCATATGCCAGACTGCATATGAGGAAACTTCAATGGTACCTAAAGAGCCTTTGGTGTTAACACTCTCAAGACCTGGAAACTCTTCTACCTATAATTCCTTGCCTCAGAAAGGAATTTCTTTGGTGGGCAACAGCATGCTCCCACAACAAGGGACTGCCCTTCTCCCCACCCCCCGCCACCCAGACCCTCACCACAGACATCAGACTACGCTTGGGGTGCACACCTGGATGGCAGGTGCATACAGGGCCAATGGAGCCCATAGCAAAACCCTCTGCATATCAGTCTAAAAGAGATGATGGCTGTGCAGAATGCCTTGATAGCTTTCAAACCTCTTCACTCTCCAGGGGTTCTACTGATCAAAACAGACAACACCACTGTGATCTGGTACATCAACAAGCAGGGAAGGACTCACTCCTACCCTCTATGCAGGCTGGTCAAGACCTTTTGGATCACAGCCTCTTCCATGCATCTACACCTGTTAGCACTAAACCTACCAGGCACTCTCAACTCTCTGGCAGACCAGTTAAGCAGAAACCTTCTGGACCCACACAAGTGGCAACTCAGCAGAAGAACCTTCACCCTCATAACTCAGAAATAGGGAACCCCGAAGGTCGACCTCTTTCCCTCTCACACCAACCATTAGCTTAGCAAATTCTGCATCAGGGAGCATCACTGCATGGCTTGGAAAGTGGATGCCCTGTCCTTCCCCTGGGTCAGTCTATAGGTCTATGCCTTTCCTCCTCCACCTCTCATCCCCAGGGTACTGCTCAAAATAAGGGAGGAAAAACCAAGGACCATTCTTATAGCTCCAGACTGGCCCTGACAACACTGGTACCCCTTGCTGTGCAGCCTGTCCCCTCTGTCTCCATGGCATCTTCCTCAGATTCCAAACCTCCTGACCCAGAGGGAAGGGGAATTCATGCATCCCCAATTGCAGACATTCAGTTTAGCAGCTTGGCTTATTCCCTAACACCGAACCAGTCTGCCATCCTCAGTAAACAAAATGCAAAAATATAATCCAACTCACGCTAAAGGCAATCCAGCTGATGGCTAATAAAACTATTAAAACGATAAAAATAGAAATAAAATGAACTTTAATCCATAAACATAAAACTTTAAACAAAATAAAGACAAGCAGGACTCAGTACGATAAGCGCGTTTGGCGGAACTTGCCTTCATCAGATCTTAATGTACAAAGGTTCCTGTTAAAATAATGATGCATGACCAATCCCTTTATTGCTAATTTAACACACCTACTTAGTACAACAAATCACAGATGAATAGATATAAAACCAGGAAGTGAAATATTACAAAAAGTACATCCAATCACAAAGTTAAAATTAAATTAATCAACCAATCAGTGGAAGCTTGATGAAACTGTCATATTTAAATCACGTAAAACATTGAAAAATAAAGAATAAGTCACAAGTATTCCAGTTGGAAACAATATAACATAAACTTTACTTCATACTTGTAATCTCTTAGTGAAAAGTTAACAAAAAATTAAAAGAAAGTGACAAAATCAATAATAAATAAAACATAACAATACATAATGAATCACTCCATTCTTCTGATAGTAATCCAATAGAAGAACTGGAGTTTTAAATAGTTTGAAGGCTATTTATTTAGTGCATGAATGCATCATTTAAAAGGCAAGTGATACTATTGATTGCATCTGCCCGCTTTCATGACAGCAGACATATAGCGATGGACTACTGAAAAAAAACGGCTTGAGACAGTGAGATTAAATTCATTAAATAAGTTGTTGTTGTTGTAACAAATAAATAAATAAATAATACATATATAATAGAACTGAAACAATCGCTAACCACAACAAGCTTCCAATGAAACGTTCAAGGATCAGTCGAAGAAATCAGTGCAACCTGATTAAAGTAAACTGATGCATTACACCATTCTACGGATTATGATCCAAAAAGTGAACTGGTGTACAAAGGGAGTGATAACTAGAAGTTTAATTAAAAAATACATATTTATAAAGGTACAAGTGGCAGTTGCGATTATGTTCGCCTGCATACGTGGCAACAGACATATAAAATGAAGCACCTCATCTAAAAACTTCTGTTGAAGTATGAAAAATGCAGCTGGAATTTACAGTCAAGTCCGCCCGCATGTGTGGCAGCAGACATATGAAGTCAAGCACTTCTGATCAGCTCATTATTAAAATGGAAATAGCAAATACTACAATATCTGACAGCCCAAAATATTAAAGTCAACTTCGAGATAAAATTTCTGGCCAATGAGAAGTTAGAATGAATCAAAGTGGCCAATCACTGGCTAGCCAGTAGGTAATCGACAGATTTCCAAGAGACAAATCAGGAGTGTACTGGGTTAAATAACTCTTGATTATACATGCATAGAATGTAACCAATACTGAATTGAGGTTAACCATCATAGCCAATCACAAAAGAATCCAGTACGAAGTCAGTTTCGGTTATACTGCCGCCGACATAAGCTATATAAGGCAAAATACTAAAATCATGGTAAAAATGTGTAGCATGAGCTAATCAATCAACAGATATAGGACTGTGTCAGAAAACGAATATTAAGGACATAACAGAAGTCCTATAACAAAAAACATTCATGGTTTATCGGCTGAAAGCATATAATGTGAAACAACTGGTAAATGGCCATCATGAACAGTGGCACACTAAAATATGGTGGTACACTAAAATATTGTAAAGAATGGAGATACATGTTGAGATCAAAAGAAATTAATGATATATCCTCAGTAAACAGGTTCTGGATGTTATCAGTGAGGCCAGATGTCCTAGCACCAGAAAGTCTTATAGATAAATTGAAAAGGTTATGCACCTTGATCCAGGTTAAGGGAGCCAGTACAGCACAGCCCTCCATCCCTCTCATCCTAGATTACTTAGCTGACCTACTACACAGTGGTCTTTTTTTCTCCTCTATAAAAATTCATGCCTCTGCTATTTCTGCTCATTTTCCCACTGAGCAGCCCCTTTTCTCACACCCTTTAATCAAGCAGTTCCTCAGAGGAGCTAGCAACTTGAGGCCCTCCAGAAGGGCACCAATACCAGCTTGGGACCTTAACTTTGTCTTGGAAAAGCTCACCCTGCCCCCTTTCGAACCAGCTTCTTTTGTGGAGCTAAAATTTCTCTCCTGGAAGACAGCATTCCTTCTGGCCATCACTTCAGCCAGAAGAGTCTCTGAGCTGCAAGCACTCATGGCTGTGGAACCCTTCATCATCTTCCCTGCAGACAGGGTATCCCTCAGAACTAACCAATCCTTCATGCCCAAGGTGGTGTCCAGTGTGGCACTCAACCAATCCATTCATTTGCCCACCTTCTTTCCTAATCCCCAAAACAAGGGGGAAAGGATTCTTCACTCTCTAGATGTGCACAGGCAGCTCAGATTCATTCTGGACAGGACTAAATCCTTCAGAAAGTCTGATCAATTGCTGGTTAGCTTTGCTACAGGGGCAGAAGGCAAAGCCATCTCTAAGCAAACCATTTCCAAATGGATAGCACACTGCATCCATTTCTGCTACAAACAGCATGGAAAGCCTTCCCCAAGGGGGACAGGACACACTCCACAAGAGCAGCATCCACCTGTGCAGCTTTCTTCAGAGGTGTCCCCACCAGGGACATCCTGGAGGCTGCCACCTGGACATCTATTCACACTTTTGCCAAGCATTACCACCTGCCTTTCTTCTCCAAATCCAGGGCAGGGTTTGCCTCTGCAGTCTTGCAGGGCATTCTAGCCAGCCTCTAGTTTCCTTGACTGCCTCCACCCATTTCCTCAGCTTTGGGAATCTACCCAAATGTGATGACTGCAACAGTGAAACATGAAGAACATAGTACAGTTGTGTACACTTACCATAAATGCAGATGTTCAAGTGTATTCACTGTTGCAGTCCTGGTTTCCCTCCCTCCATCTCCTCCTTGTTCTGCTTTCCTTACAAGGGACATATTGGTATGTATTTTCTACTAGTGTGGATCTTACACCGGAACCTGGCCTCCTACTTTGGGGGCTCCTGACAGGTTAGGGCAAGAAAAACTGATGTAATAGCATCTGCTGCCTTACTTTATACTACTGATGACCTGATGTCAGTCCTCAAGCGACCGCAACTGACGCAGAAATACTAAGTCTATGGTATTCGGGCAGGCCGAGGGTTACCCTGGCAAGTATAACCCAAATGTGATGACTGAAACAGTGAATACACTCGAACATCTACATTTATGGTAAGTGTACACAACTGTACTTTCTGGAACTTGATTTAGCTGAAGCGGCTCTTTTTGCAGATGCGGTTTAGTACTATTACACACTGAACAAGAAGAAAGTACTTTATCAGTGTCTTTTGCTAGAGAAGGCCAAAATACTAGTCCTCTCACCCTTTTGGTAGATTTGGAACCTGGGTGACCATGATGCAAAATTTAGATGTATTCATGTTGTAAGGAAGCAGGAACAACAATTTTAGGACCTTTGAAAATAATACCATCTTTCATCAGCATCTCATGTCTGTAAGGAAAATAAGTTTGCACTTCAGGTGGTACACTAGATTGCTTTGACGGCCATCCAGCATTAATGTAGTGGTTGAGCTTTTGCAAAATTGGATCAGTCTTTGTATGATCTCTCAGGTCATCAAGTCTTGTGGTAGAAAAATGAAACACTTCCATTATGTCAAAGTTAAAATTTTTATCATGAAACTGTTCTGTTTTATTCCTGGGAGACGTGGATAAGGTATCAGCCAGATAAAGAAGTCTGCCTTTTGTATAGACCATTTTGAAGTTGTACTTTTGCAATTTGAGCATCATTCTCTGTAATATTGCTAGAGCGGAATGCACAGGCTTCTCTAAAATAGTAACTAGAGGTTGATGATCAGTTTCAATCTGAATAGCTCGACCATTGATATAATCATGAAACTTGGAACACGCAAACACTATGTCAAAAGTTCTTTCTCAATTTGAGCATATTGCATCTCAGTTTGGGTAAGAGTTCGTGATGCATAAGCTGCCTTCTTGAAGAATGACTGCGCCAAGACCATTTTGAAGCATCACAAGAAAGGGTTAATGGTTTATTAACATCATAGTATCTTAATGTAGGTGGGGTGGCAATTTTCCGCTTAAGGTCATTAAATGCTTTCTGGTGCTGTTCTAACCAAGACCATGTAACATTTTTGCACTTCAGATCTCTCAAAGGTGATGTCAACTCACTGAAGTCTGGTAAATGTGCCTAAATAGTTGACCATATGAAGAAAATGTTGTAGAGTTTGAATATTATGTGGTGCTGGCATCTCAAGAATGGCTGCTTGTTTAGACGGGTCTGGTTGCAAGCCAGTACTACTAAATAAATGACCTGCATATGTGATGGCTGGTAGTCTGAATTTGCACTTCAGAGATTTGAGCTTTAAGTTCACTTCACGTTCTCTGTCTAGAACTGTCTTAAGATTTCTGTCATGCTCTGCTTCACCATTGCCTCCGACCAATAAATCATCTACTATTATGGCACAGGGATAACCACAAAAAATTTGCTCCATTGCACACTGAAAGACTTCAATTGCAGAATTTATTCCAAATGGCATTCTTAGGAATCTATATTTGCCAAACAGAGTACTGAAAGTAGTCAGTAATGAGGAGTTGTGATCAAGCGTCACTTGACATAACGAATTCTATGCATCTAAGAAAGAAAAAAACAGTGGCATTCATTATTAGGGCTGCGACCTCTTCAACTGTATATATTGGATGATGCGGTCTCTTAAATGCTTTGTTCAGATCTCTTGGGTCAGTACATATTCTGATTTCGTCTGAGTCTTTTTTGTGAGCTGCTAGCATGGATGACACCCATTCAGTTGGTTCTGTTTCTGGACAAATTACACCTTGCTGCACCATTTTCTCCAGCTGAGGTTTGACACCATCCTGCATGGCTATCAGAACTTTTCTTTCTGGTCTGACCACTGGAATGACCTCTGGGTCTAACTGCATAGAATACAAAACTGGAAGTTTGCCCGACTTGTCATCGAAAACATCAGCATACTCAAGAAAATGGCTTCAGTGTCATTGGAACTAGGATATGTGCTTATCTGATGAATGCCTGTGGTAAAGAAAGCAGATTCATTCTCAGTCTCAGCGACCCAATAATGACTGCACAGGTCTTCAAACTACGTAGAATAACAAGTAGTAACAGATCTTGGCCAAATAACATGAAAGTACTACCGAGCCTTTGATTTGAATTTCTTCACCTCCATAAGCAACAAGTTTCACTCAACTGGCCACATTGAGTTGTTCATTAGCTCTCACTTTAGCAAAAGTATTTGCTGACATAACATTACACTTTGAACCAATGTCTACTTTGAGCTCGGTGGATCTATCATTGATCTGGACAGTGCAAAACACTTCATTTCTTGTTAACAAATTCACTGCATCAACCTTTTCACCAATTATTGATGCACCATCTACGTAGAAAGTGGACTGCTACAGTTCTACTTGATCAGTTTTCTTTCTTTATAACTGTGAGGTTTACTTGATTTACAAAACTTTGGAAAATTATTCCATTTTTTACACTTGTGGCATTGCTGACCAAATGCTAAGCATTTCTCTCTTTTAGACTCATGATTGGCTCCACAATTACGACAGTTAACAATAAGGTTGGGCTTAGGTTTTGCTGACTCATGCCTGTACTGCACTGATTATGCACCTCCTTTAGAACTTGCTGGAACACTACATGGTTTCCCTGGTGAAGCAGCAGGGGCTGTGGCTGCCATGTGCTTTGGCCTACTTCTGTTTGCCATGTGTTGCATGCTATCTACATTTACTCTAGAACTTGTTGAAACCATACTCTTATCACTTGCATGCATACTTGTGTGCCTTTCTGTAACTTCATGGATTTGACAAATCTCTATAGCTTTGCTCAACATGAAATCACTGTCACAAAGCAAAATCTTTATCACAGCAGAACTATTAATACCACACACAAGCCTGTCCTTTATCAACTCATCTTTTAAGTCACCAAACCGACACATTTTAGCTTTGTTTCTCAGGTCATTTTTGTAAGCTGCAAATGTTTCCCCTGGTTTCTGATTTCTTGTGTAAAACAAATGCCTCTCTAATTTTACATTTGTCTGGGGGTTACACATCTCTCTGAATTTGCACATCAAGCTCTCAGGATCTTCCCTTGATTCAGCCTGTGCAACAATATGATGGTTTTCACCTTCTCCTTCATATACTGCTGGTGCATACACAAATGAATACTCTCTTTCTATGGCCTCTTGACCCAGCTTGGTTTAGAAAAATGAATGCCCTCATGCATGCATCTTTGTCTGAATAAGCTGCTTGTACAAAAATATAGTACTCTTGCTCAAATATTCTCCAATTCTCTGCAATATTCGGATCAAGTACAAGTGGTGAAGACTTTTGAAATCTGTCTGCCATATTAACACATACCAGTGAAGGGTTCTGCAAATATGCACGAACATACACACATATACATATGCCAGAAATTAATGCCAGTACTTGTAACTATGCGCAATAGCACAATAAGCTTCTGAATAACTGAACTTTGCAAAGTAAGTCTCTCTGGCACTGTAACACACTTGAAATCACCGTAATGTAAGAAATCACTACTTATCAGTGCAAGAAACATTTCAAAACTGCACTGTGCGAATAAACTGGGCAGGAGAAGCTCAGAGTAAGAAACATTTAGAAGCAATTGCATTTTGCGAATAAACAGTACACAGCACACTGAAACTTCCCCAAAATGACGGTATTCACTAAGTAGCTCTTTACAGTACAAGATACACTGTGTAATGGTGGCACTTTGTGAATAGGCACACCCAAGAAACTTTTAAAAATGGCTGTACTTTAACTCTACTTCATGAAATAGTTGCACTTTACACACTAACAGACTCTCCTGAATAAATGCACACTAAGAAGTACACATCGTAAGCACTTTTACACACTTTGAGATACTTTGAATCACTTTAGTTATGTCTTCAATGCAATACGAAGTCAGGGTTATGCCCTAACACAGCACTTTGCACAAAACATGCAGTTTCCTTGCTTTATTTATACTTAATGTGCCCTTTTTGCCCTTATTATATTTGTTTTGCTCGTTTATTCTCTTTTCCTGCCCATTTTATTTTTCTTGTGCCTGTTTTGCTTTAAACTTACTCATTTTGCAACTCTGAGGTAATTTCTGACCTTTATGAGCTTTTCTGACAATCATTTTGTCAAATAACTTAATCTTAAACATTTTGCTTAATCAATAAACCTTTTGTGCCTTTCACTTGTTTAGTAATGCGGTTTGTGACCTTGTAATGCTCTGTTTCCTCTTTTTTTTTAATAAAAAAGTACCCAGGTAGCTCTCCACAGGATAAGTGTCCCACTGCTAAGAAGTATAAGTCCAAATACTCTAACACACAAGATAGCAGTAAGGTAGCCAGTCAGTGTACAAACCATAAAACTTTTATTACATAAAATAAAAAACGGTAAGTGCTTTCAGTGTAAGCTTCTTCAGTCCAGTAAAAGCATCTTAATCAAAGACATTTAAATACAATTGGTCAACCAATAGGATTCAGAGAATCAATTTCAAACGTGAATCCAAAATTTAAAGACATATACCATCTTTACATAAACTTGCCTCTGGTATTATGGCTAGGCTGTCATAAAATAGCAGGTTATAACTACAGACTTATTATAAAACAACCTTCTACAGGTTATAAATATATATAATAAATTCTTCATATATATAAAAGCACCTAGCAATAAATATGTCTAAGTATAAAATATGATGACTTCTAAAAATACATACTAATAAACAGAGTGGGACTAACCCTTAGTCATGTCTGTATGTTTCTCAGGCTCCTAGATTTAAGTGTGGGTTTTAGGGATGCCCTCTCATTGAGGCCTCTACCTCTGCCAGCTCTCAATCTGAGTATCCACTTAACCTCTCTACCTTCTGTCATGTTTCTGATGTCACATTCTCATAGACTAGATACATTAATGTTTATCACCATAAACTTAAATGTATGATCATTCTCTTGCGGTAGGGTATGCTTGAATAGAGCACTGTTGATAGAACATATTCTAGTACTATATATGTGTTCCCTTATTCTGTCTTTCAGCGCTCTATCTGTTTTTCCTACATAGAATGAGTGTCAGGAAGTACACTTGGCTAATTAAACAACATGTGATGTCTCACAGAAGGCAGAGATGTTAAAATTAAAAATCTGGTCAGTGTCGGGATGCTTAAAACTCCCACTACTATTAATAAAACAACAGAACCAACACTTACCACATGGAAAAGTGTAAGGTCTAACCTCTATGGATGGATCTGACTTGTTTGTTGGATAGCAAAGTAACCTCTTCAAGTTATGTTTATTCTTAAATCTGAACCTTGGTTCAACACCCACAATCTCTTTAACTACTGTGTCCACTGTTAAAATCCCCCATTTTCTCCTAATAATGTCCGAAATATCATTGCTGTTACTAGTAAAGAACAAAGGTATCTTCATACCTCTCATTCCATCATTATTTGTGATATGGGTATCATTTTCTTGAGTGGGTGCATAATATGGGGTATAAATCCGAGTATTCAGTCTAGAAACCCTCATTCTTTGTCCTTTAATTATGTTCCTAAAGACTGAATAATTCTGAACATGTATTTAGGAAAACAAGTTTATATATACTGAATGCTCATTTATTGGATGAAGGGTTTAATAAACTCATTGAGGATGACTTATATAATTATATATTATGCACCCACACAAGATTATGATACCCATGTAACAAATAATGATGGAATGAGAGGTATGAAGATACATATGTTCTTTACTAGTAACAGCAATGATATGTTGGACATTATTAGGAGAAACTGGGGGATTTTAACAGTGGACCCAATAGTTAAAGAGATTGTGGGTGTTGAACCAAGATTCAGATTTAAGAATAAACATAATTTAAAGAGGTTACTTTGCTACCCAACAAACAAGTCGGATCCATCCTTAGAGGTTAGACCTTACACTTATCCATGTGGTAAGTGTTGGTTCTGTTGCTTTATTAATAGTAGTGGGAGTTTTAAGCATCCTGACACTGAGCAGATTTTTAATTTTAACATCTCTGCCTCCTGTGAGACATCACATGTTGTTTATTTAGCCGAGTGTATTCTCTGTCACTCATTCAACGTAGGAAAAATTGATAGAGCGCTGAAAGATAGAATAAGGGAACACCTATATAGTACTAGAATATGTTCTAGCAGCAGTGCTCTATTCAAGCATACCTTACTGCAAGGAAATGATCATACATTTAAGTTTATGGTGATAGATATTAATGTACGTAGCCTACGAGAAGGTGACATCAGAAACATGACAGAAGGTAGAGAGGTTAAGTGGATACTCAGATTGAGAGCTGATGGGAGTAGAGGCCTCAATGAGAGGGCATCCCTAAAATCCACACTTAAATCTAGGAGCCTGAGAAATATACAGACATGACTAAGGGTTAGTCCCACTCTGTTTATTAGTATGTATTTTTTAGAAGTCATCATATTTTATGCTTAGACATATTTATTGCTAGGTGCTTTTATATATATATATATGAAGAATTTATTATATATATTTATAACCTGTAGAAGGTTGTTTTATAATAAGTCTGTAGTTAGAAGCTGCTATTTTATGACAGTCTAGCCATAATGACAGAGGCAAGTTTATGTAAAGATGGTATATGTCTTTAAATTTTGGATTCACATTTGAAATTGATTCTCTGAATCCTGTTGGTTGACCAATCATATTTAAATGTCTTTGATTAAGATGCTGGTCTGAAGAAGCTCACAGTGAAAGCGCTTACCATTTTTTATTTTATGTTATAAAAGTTTTCTGGTTCGTATACTGCCTGGCTGCCTCGCTGCTAATCTTGTGTTGGACTATTTGGATTTTTTTAAATAAAATAAACTGTTCATGCAATTTTTTGTTACCTTTGTTGCTTTTCTGGCTCCTTTTCATGCTTGTTTCTCTTAGTTTAGCTTCACTGTCATCTCTGCACCTCATGGCTCTAAATATCAGTCTCTTATGTCCCACTTCTGACACCATGTTGCTCGTCTAGTCAGGACACAATAGACGAGACTTCATGAGTTCTGTTCAAACAGCTTTATTATGTCCAAACACATCAGGGTTGTGGCTTAATACTTTAACTTAAATAAACTTATAAACAAACTAGCTATTACCTTCATACATGTTCACTCTCTGGCTGCACTGTCAAAATGGCACCGAGTTTAGCACAAGCTCACTATTTATATATGCACATTCAGTCCTTGAAATGCTTCTTAAAGACACAGCATACACACACTGTTCTACAACACTACCTTGTTATAGTCATGTTTTAGGATCCTTAGGGCCTTTACAAGTCAGAGATCCTGGTGCCTGAAATACAGCTCACTGTAATCCCGTCCTTGGCCGGCCCTGTTAATGATGAGCAAATGTGCTTGACAATAGAGTTACCTGGCACTAAAATATTTCTGTTGCTGCTCATGTGCAGAGTGGTCAAATTGGTGTATTTCTGCTCAGGGTGAGTCTTTATGGGAGGTATGCATGAGGTGAGTGGTTTGATTTTTGCTGAGTCTTAATCTTCATATTTCTAAGAGGCTTTGAGAGTGATTCTTTTACAACTGCAGCATAAGATGGAACTATTATTGTTGAGAATTCATTTCATTACCTGTGAACATAAGGCAGCTTGTACACTGTCTTAGGAGACTTATTGCAAAACTTCTGGCTGCAGAGGTGAAGCTATCAGGCTGACTTTCCATCTTGTCCAGTGCTTCATGTTCAGATAAGTAAAGTAATTGTAGCAAAATGTGTATTATAATACAAGTTCTGTAAAAAAAAACTTTCCTTCCTTTTCTGTGTCCTTTTCTAGGAGGCAGAGTAAGCAGTCTCAGCAAAGTTCTAACAAGTAGAATTTCAAAAAAACAGTGGCAAAGAAGGTTAAAGAAAGTAAAAACGTGAGTGCCTTCCAGAACCAAGGAAAGATCAAAAAGCCTGAATGATTATTTGCCTCTTCCCTACCCTGACCATCTTACAAACCTTCTCCTTAGTCTAGACATCCATGTCTTCCAGAGGCATCGTATTATCTCTGACAAGTGGGCTCTTTGACTTACCCAACAGGGCTACAGATGGTAGTGGGAATCTCTCCCCCTTTTTACTGGGTTCTTCCTCATCCTGTAAACTATCTATCCTATTTTAGGGCAAGCATTAGTCAGAAGGTGATAGAACTTGTGCCCTCAGCTCAAATGAGCAATTTTTTATTCAAGGATTCTTCTGGTGACAAAAAAGGGGGAACTTGAAGACCATTCCTAGACCTCTTCTTTCTTAGTCATTCTGCAAAGATTTTAGAATTCAGAATGTTATCCTTGCAAACGTTGCTACCACACATACTTTCATACAACTTTATGATAACACTGGATGTAAAATATGCTTATCATCACATTCTAGTTCTCAAGGAATTTAGTGTTTGCGCCTTGCTAACATTTGTTAGCTCACTGTCTTACTCCTATTTCTATCCACTGTGCCAAGGTTATTAATAAAGTGCCTGGTTCCAGTGATTACTTATTGCAGGCTTTAAGGCATTCACATCTTTCCACATGTGGATGAACATCTTATATTTGAGACACCTTCTCCAATTGTCAGGATTCCCTACCATAGACGTGGAACTCCTATTTAGTCTGGGGTTTCAGCTGAACTTGCAGAAAATATCTCTCATCCTTTCCAGTTCACCTTTTTTTCTCAGTTGTCTTCTAGATGTGAACAGAGGAAGAGATGTTCTTCCTTTGGACTAAGAAGAGCAGTGCAAAGAAATTTTTCTTGACTGTCTCCAGCCAATATCAGACTTCTGCTAGGGAATTTCTCAGGATTCCGTGTTTCATGGCCTCCATGAGTATCATGATTCCCTTATCCAGACTTTACATGAGAAGAACTCAGTTGTACGTCAGATCAACCTGAACTCAATATTTACATCTCTTATCTTCACAGATTCCAGTTTTTCATTTTCTTTTTTCTAAAGGGATCTACTTTGATGGGTGGACCAGGTATCTTTCAGCCCAGGTCTAACCTTGGTTCAACACCCACAATCTCTTTAACTACTATGTCCACTGTTAAAACCCCCCATTTTCTCCTAATAATGTCCAAAATATCATTTCTGTCACTAGTAAAGAACATAGGTATCTTCATACCTCTCATTCCATCATTATTTGTGATATGGGTATCATTTTCTTGAGTGGGTGCATAATATGGGGTATAAATCCGAGTATTCAGTCTAGAAACCCTCATTCTTTGTCCTTTAATTATGTTCCTAAAGACTGAATAATTCTGAACATGTATTTAGGAAAACAAGTTTATATATACTGAATGCTCATTTATTGGATGAAGGGTTTAATAAACTCATTGAGGATGACTTATATAATTATATATTATGCACCCACACAAGATTATGATACCCATGTAACAAATAATGATGGAATGAGAGGTATGAAGATACCTATGTTCTTTACTAGTGACAGCAATGATATTTTGGACATTATTAGGAGAAACTGGGGGATTTTAACAGTGGACCCAATAGTTAAAGAGATTGTGGGCGTTGAACCAAGGTTCAGATTTAAGAATAAACATAACTTAAAGAGGTTACTTTGCTACCCAACAAACAAGTCGGATCCATCCTTAGAGGTTAGACCTTACACTTATCCATGTGGTAAGTGTTGGTTCTGTTGCTTTATTAATAGTAGCGGGAGTTTTAAGCATCCTGACACTGAGCAGATTTTTAATTTTAACATCTCTGCCTCCTGTGAGACATCACATGTTGTTTATTTAGCCGAGTGTATTCTCTGTCACTCATTCAACGTAGGAAAAATTGATAGAGCGCTGAAAGATAGAATAAGGGAACACCTATATAGTACTAGAATATGTTCTAGCAGCAGTGCTCTATTCAAGCATACCTTACTGCAAGGAAATGATCATACATTTAAGTTTATGGTGATAGATATTAATGTACGTAGCCTACGAGAAGGTGACATCAGAAACATGACAGAAGGTAGAGAGGTTAAGTGGATACTCAGATTGAGAGCTGATGGGAGTAGAGGCCTCAATGAGAGGGCATCCCTAAAATCCACACTTAAATCTAGGAGCCTGAGAAATATACAGACATGACTAAGGGTTAGTCCCACTCTGTTTATTAGTATGTATTTTTTAGAAGTCATCATATTTTATGCTTAGACATATTTATTGCTAGGTGCTTTTATATATATATATATATATATATATATATATATATATATATATATATATATATATATATATATATATGAAGAATTTATTATATATATTTATAACCTGTAGAAGGTTGTTTTATAATAAGTCTGTAGTTAGAAGCTGCTATTTTATGACAGTCTAGCCATAATGACAGAGGCAAGTTTATGTAAAGATGGTATATGTCTTTAAATTTTGGATTCACATTTGAAATTGATTCTCTGAATCCTGTTGGTTGACCAATCATATTTAAATGTCTTTGATTAAGATGCTGGTCTGAAGAAGCTCACAGTGAAAGCGCTTACCATTTTTTATTTTATGTTATAAAAGTTTTCTGGTTCGTATACTGCCTGGCTGCCTCGCTGCTAATCTTGTGTTGGATTATTTGGATTTTTTTAAATAAAATAAACTGTTCATGCAATTTTTTGTTACCTTTGTTGCTTTTCTGGCTCCTTTTCATGCTTGTTTCTCTTAGTTTAGCTTCACTGTGATCTCTGCACCTCATGGCTCTAAATATCAGTCTCTTATGTCCCACTTCTGACACCATGTTGCTCGTCTAGTCAGGACACAATAGACGAGACTTCATGAGTTCTGTTCAAACAGCTTTATTATGTCCAAACACATCAGGGTTGTGGCTTAATACTTTAACTTAAATAAACTTATAAACAAACTAGCTATTACCTTCATACATGTTCACTCTCTGGCTGCACTGTCAAAATGGCAACGAGTTTAGCACAAGCTCACTATTTATATATGCACATTCAGTCCTTGAAATGCTTCTTAAAGACACAGCATACACGCACTGTTCTACAGCACTACCTTGTTATAGTCATGTTTTAGGATCCTTAGGGCCTTTACAAGTCAGAGATCCTGGTGCCTGAAATACAGCTCACTGTAATCCCGTCCTTGGCCGGCCCTGTTAATGATGAGCAAATGTGCTTGACAATAGAGTTACCTGGCACTAAAATATTTCTGTTGCTGCTCATGTGCAGAGTGGTCAAATTGGTGTATTTCTGCTCAGGGTGAGTCTTTATGGGAGGTATGCATGAGGTGAGTGGTTTGATTTTTGCTGAGTCTTAATCTTCATATTTCTAAGAGGCTTTGAGAGTGATTCTTTTACAACTGCAGCATAAGATGGAACTATTATTGTTGAGAATTCATTTCATTATCTGTGAACATAAGGCAGCTTGTACACTGTCTTAGGAGACTTATTGCAAAACTTCTGGCTGCAGAGGTGAAGCTATCAGGCTGACTTTCCATCTTGTCCAGTGCTTCATGTTCAGATAAGTAAAGTAATTGTAGCAAAATGTGTATTATAATACAAGTTCTGTAAAAAAAAAACTTTCCTTCCTTTTCTGTGTCCTTTTCTAGGAGGCAGAGTAAGCAGTCTTAGCAAAGTTCTAACAAGTAGAATTTCAAAAAGCAGTGGCAAAGAAGGTTAAAGAAAGTAAAAACGTGAGTGCCTTCCAGAACCAAGGAAAGATCAAAAAGCCTGAATGATTATTTGCCTCTTCCCTACCCTGACCATCTTACAAACCTTCTCCTTAGTCTAAACATCCATGTCTTCCAGAGGCATCGTATTATCTCTGACAAGTGGGCTCTTTGACTTACCCAACAGGGCTACAGATGGTAGTGGGAATCTCTCCCCCTTTTCACTGGGTTCTTCCTCATCCTGTAAACTATCTATCCTATTTTAGGGCAAGCATTAGTCAGAAGGTGATAGAACTTGTGCCCTCAGCTCAAATGAGCAATTTTTTATTCAAGGATTCTTCTGGTGACAAAAAAAGGGGGAACTTGAAGACCATTCCTAGACCTCTTCTTTCTTAGTCATTCTGCAAAGATTTTAGAATTCAGAATGTTATCCTTGCAAACGTTGCTACCACGCATACTTTCATACAACTTTATGATAACACTGGATGTAAAATATGCTTATCATCACATTCTAGTTCTCAAGGAATTTAGTGTTTGCGCCTTGCTAACATTTGTTAGCTCACTGTCTTACTCCTATTTCTATCCACTGTGCCAAGGTTATTAATAAAGTGCCTGGTTCCAGTGATTACTTATTGCAGGCTTTAAGGCATTCACATCTTTCCACATGTGGATGAACATCTTATATTTGAGACACCTTTTCCAATTGTCAGGATTCCCTACCATAGACGTGGAACTCCTATTTAGTCTGGGGTTTCAGCTGAACTTGCAGAAAATATCTCTCATCCTTTCCAGTTCACCTTTTTCTCTCAGTTGTCTTCTAGATGTGAACAGAGGAAGAGATGTTCTTCCTTTGGACTAAGAAAAGCAGTGCAAAGAAATTTTCCTTGACTGTCTCCAGCCAATATCAGACTTCTGCTAGGGAATTTCTCAGGATTCCGTGTTTCATGGCCTCCATGAGTATCATGATTCCCTTATCCAGACTTTACATGAGAAGAACTCAGTTGTACGTCAGATCAACCTGAACTCAACATTTACATCCCTTATCTTCACAGATTCCAGTTTTTCTTTTTTTTTTTTCTAAAGGGATCTACTTTGATGGGTGGACCAGGTATCTTTCAGCCCAGGTCTAACCTTATCACTTCAGCCTGTGTTCCATTCTGTCACAACTAATGCTTCAGACTTTGCTTAGGAAGTGGTTTCAAAAGTGTTAAATGTGCAAGGTCTGTGAATTTCCAAGGACAGACAAAAGTATGTAAATGTCTAAGAGATGTTGGCAGTAATCAGTGCTTTAAATGTGTTAAATCATCGCTGATCTCCAGGCCCTTAGCAGCAAATTATCAGGGACAGTACCACAGTGATGTGGTAGCTAGACAATGAGGTACCTTATCTTATCCTCTTTGTAGAGTGGTTATGATTACCTGGAAAGTATTAACTCCACTCCATCGGACTCTTCATGCTTCATAAATTCTGTCAGAGCAAAACAGTATAGTACAGACCAGGCCAGACCCTCATGAATGGAATCTACACCCAGGGGTTTTCCTGGAATCGATCCAAGTGTGGGATACACATCAAACAGATCAATCTGCCTCTTTCTAAATAGACAGTTAAAGAAATCCGCCTCCAGGTTCCTTGCAAACAGGCCTGAAGACAGATGTTTTTTCATTCCCGTGATCGGGAATGTTCCTGTATGCCTTTCCACCTTTATACTGGGTCCTCCTAAAGATTCTGAGGAACTATCCAAAGATAGTGATAACGACACCCTTTTGGCCCAGGCAAAGTGGTTTTCACCACTTTTTGATTTGGCCAGGGGAAGCTACCATAAGCTTCCTCACAGTCTGAATTTAGTCACAAAAGACAGGGGTTGTTTGTTATACCCCAGTCTTAAGACCCCATAGTTGACTGCCTGGATGATAGAGTTTTGAAACATTTTAGGCAGCTTTTTTTCTGAGGTTGTACAACATGTATTAGGTGGTTCAGGCATATGTGCAGGAAAGTAGAAGAAATCTTGTGAAGAAGATTTTGGACAGACAAGAAGAAGGCAAGAGAAATTGAGTACATCCAACAAAGAAATGTCTTGTGTAAGAGAAGATCTGTGACAGCCAGGCATGACTGTTGAAGAAGGTAGGAGAGTAACACTGAATTGGACAGTCGAACCCCATATAGAAAATGGGGAAAAGAGACGTCATGATGATGATGATGATGATGATGATGCACAGCAGGTATTAAAGGATGCAAAAAAAAAAAAAAACTAGTACTAGAGAATCATTTATGTGCAAGTGAGACATATTTTGTAGATGGTGCCATTCAATGAACCAGCACTTATTCAAGATCCAGTTGCCTATATTATTTGTGTTAATTATTATCTTCTGGTATTTCTTATTCTGCCATCAAGATTCATCTTTTGCCCATTTTTGCTTTTCTGCCCTTAGAATACCCACTCCCACCTCACTTTCTACCAGTCTTCAAGAAAAACAAATTTTTAAAGGGGTATTGCATGTCCGTCTACACAGGAAATAGGTGTCTCCTCCTTGGGAGCTTAACTTTGTACCTGAACAACTGACACTTCCTCCATTTGAACTAGGTTAACATCCTGACTTGAGGTTCTTAACACATAAAACTCTGCTATCCATTGCTCTGACTTCAGCGAGAAGATTATCTGAGCTACAAGATGAGCCAGCTGTACCTCATTTTCAATAAGATTAAGGTTTCATTGAGAGCTAATCCTTCTTTTATGCCTAAAGTGGTTTCAACGTTTACCTTAAATCAGATTATTAATCTTCCTGTATTCTCTCCAGAACCTAAAAACAAGGGTGAAAAATAGTACCTGGACAGAAGTAAATGCTTCAGGAAAGCTGATTAGCAGTTTGTCTCCTATGGAGGTAAGAAAGAAGGGCAATTAGTGTCAGTGCAGACATTTTCAAGATGGTTGTCTCGTGCTATTTTTTCTGCTATGCTCAACATAATAGACCACTTAAGGCAGGATTAGGGTCCATTCTAAGAGAGCTTTGGCTTCATCAGTGGCATTTTGGAAAGGGGTGGCTCTAGAAGTTTTCTAGAGACAACTAACTTTAGTTCTCTTTACATATTTTCATAAAGCATTACAAACTGGATTCCTTTTCCAGGTCCAGAATAGGTTTAGATAGGACAATTCTCCAGGTTTCCTGAATTATTGAATTGCTTCCTCCTCCCTGTGTGTCTTCCTAAAATGTGGTAATTTATCCATACACTTTAGGTTAATTCATATGTGATCTAAATGTTGAACATAGAACAGTTGTGTAAGTAAACTTTACATAGCAGTAGATGTTCTAATAGATCTCTGTTACAGTAGCTATCCCCTCCCTCCAACCCCCTTGCTTTTTTTTTTTTTTTTTTTTGCCAGGGTGTGGCTGTATGTACCCTCATGTATATACTTAGATTGCTTTTTTTATTTAATTGTTCCTTTCCTGTCATTTTTTCCTTTCAGGGTTGTAGCCTCTTTTATTAGGGCAAGAAAGTTCTGAAGCTTTTTGACTTAAACTGTATTTTGATATGGTTCTTCAAAAGCCACTGGCAGCATGGGTACATGGAAGGTGCCTTAAAGCTTTGAAAACTAGACGATGATCACACACTAGGCAAGGATATAAGTTGTACAACCTAGGCTACTGCAACAATGACCTATTAAAATGCATACTGTTATGGTAAATTTAAATATGAAAATGTACATCTGATCTTGTCAATCTTCATGTAATCCTTAACTATGGGCTTGGTTCCGAGCCTTGGAACCAACTTGGCCCTTTATATATGGCGCCGACTTCCAAACTCTCGAGCTAGGCTTTACCCATAATGCTCCTCTCTAAATTAGCTCAGATCTTGTTTTCTGGTTTATGTGTCAGATGCATACAACTGCTGTAGAGCTTTGGCTTATAGTTAAAGCAAGTTTTTTTGCTTTAAAATATCCATTTTTGTCTTTGATAAGTCTTCCTTTTATTTTAGTGTCTTTTTCTCTACCCGCTCCACTCATTATCTTAAATCACGTGTGTGTGTGTGTGTGTGTGTGTGTGTGTGTGTGTGTGTGTGTGTGTGTGTCTTCCTCATTCTACTGCACTACCGTTAGTAGCTCTTTCTCAGTACCATTGTTGACTCTAAAGTGAAACAAACTGCTAAAAAACACACAAAAGCGAAGAACTAGGAGCAAAAACGAAAACAAAATTACTCAAAACAATTTATTTAGTGCTTTCGGAAAGACTAGTATCTTTCCTTCTTCAGACAAGTTCCATCTTTAAAACAAACTTTTTATAAACTTTTAGTAGCCATCATGTGTTTCACTAGATTGCAATTACAAATTTAAAGTAACACAAGATTTTTAAGTGTCATTAATTTTAAATGTCACTAAAAACCAGCCCTTACCTAAACATACATTAATATAAAACTAGCCTAAGCCTAACTCGCTTAATAAATAATATTTACTTTATAACCAACTCCTTTTAATTCAAACTTAAAAATGAACATAAAATCCAATCTTTAAAAAGTTGTTGGAATATATTATCTTTTCAGTGCTAAATGTTTTAAAACACAAAGAATAGATGTATATTCATTAAGTCCAGGAAAAAGATGTGCAGCAGTTCTTATCTGCCAGAAAAGTTCCTCTCTTTCTAATATTTGCCATGGTCCTGCCCTGAAATCGTCATTGCCATGTTTTAAAACTGTAAAATTAAAACTATGATCTGGGTACTCTGAAATGTGGCGTGCTAAAGCGTTTGTGGGATCTTTCTTAGAGATGGCATAAATATGTTCATACATGCGCTGCTTTAATTTACGCTCTGTCTTACCAATATAAAATGCTGCACATTTTACACAATTAGCAACATAAACAACTGATTTAGTGTCACAGTTGAAGCTACCCATAATGTTGTAATTTCTATCATTAACAGAAACTGTGATGTTATGTGATCCTATCTCGCCTACATTCTGTACTGATAGGCTCGGAGCAGATCCTCGGCTCCGACTCGGCACGCTATGCTATAGAGCGAAGCCTCTTATTGGCTGAGCTATTCTCTATCCCAGGATGCACCACCACTAATCCCCCAGATCTCGTTTGCCGCTTACAAGCTAGGACGTGGTCTCAAACTTGGCTGAGCTAAGTGCTGTTTTCTTAAAGTTTTTCTGTCAAGAAATTCTTTATTTCTTACCCAAAAGCTGTTTTAACAGCTATCGTTGTGTTTCTGTGTGTTTTTGATAATATTTTGTGGAAAATTTGTGTGATTGATTAGGGAAAGGTTTCCGTTTAAGTTAGAGGGGCCTTCCCCTATTTCTTAGCGAGTTTTCTTAATTTTAGGGAGGTCAAGTACCTGTTTAAGTTAGAGGGTTCTTGGCCCTCCTTTTTGGTGTTAGTTGTACTTGTTATCTTTGGTTTTTCTTTCCAAAAAAAAAAAAAAAAAAAAAGGATTTATTGTTGTTAAAATCTTTGTTTTCTGACATAGATAGTGTTTTTTTCCACTGTTACAGTGAGTGTTTTAGAGGCATTATGTCTAAAGAACATAGACCCTCAGGATTCAAGAAGTGCACGAGGTGCAATTATAAAATGTCCATAACCGATGATCACGCCTCATGCGTATACTGTTTAGGCGCCAAGCACCTACAGGAGTCTTGCAGCGTGTGTCACGCCTTTTCCTCTATGGTCCTCCAAGAAAGGAAGAATAAATTGATCTTGAAAGGGTTGATCAAACCCTCCTACGAGGAGGCCTTATCTTCCTCTTCCTCTCCAGCTAAGAAAAAGAAAGCGTCGGCTCCGACCAGCCCGTCGGAACCGACTACTAAGAAATTTAGGCAGGCTTCTCCATTGGCTCCACGGACTTCGGAGCCGAGGGCGGAATGGTCTGCCTCGATGCCTCCAGTCTCGACTCCTCTGGTTTCGGAGCCGATGACTGGGGCTTCGAGAGGCGGGTCACCTTCATCGGCTCCACTGATTTTGGAGCCGATGAGGGTTGCCGGCTCAGACTCTTCCCCTTCGGCGCCAAAGCCCTCCTCAGCACCAAGGGAAATTGTTTTAGAATCTCCCTCGGCACCGATACTGGTCGAGTCTATTCGGAGCCGGTCCCCCAGTCCTTCGGAGCCAATGGAGAAGTCGGTTCGGACCCGATCGGTTTCCTCCCAATCTTCCAAGATGTGGGATTCGGACATCGACAGGGTGCTCCTAAGACTGGGTCTTTGGTAGTCCCCCTGTCCTTAGACAGCGGAGCCCCGGGGCCTGAGGTCACACCCACTGGGGGTTCCCCCCCTCCTGGAGGTCCCTCTGAAGCTTCTTCAGAGGAACCCCCAAGGAAAAGAGCGTGCAAGAGGAAGCATGTCGACTCCCCCGATGAGTCTCTCACGTCAGACACTGATCTTGATGATGCGGAGGGGTCCCCTAAGTCGTCCTCAGATGATGTCTCCTTTGCAGACATCTTGGAAGCCCTCAAACAACGAGGCGGCTGGCATTCCAAACCCCCTTCTGCTGACGAGTCGGTGTTCCTTAAGGCCATCGGGGCTCAGCCCTCCGCCTCCTGGGTGTCTCCGCCCTTCGACGAGCTCCTAGATTTGATCTGTCGAAGGGCGTGGGGACATCCAGACTCTGTGGAACCGGTGCCTGCTCGCCCAAATAAGTTCCTATCAGCACCCCCAGAGATGGAGTTTTTGACCAAAGGTGTGGCTGTAGATGCCTTGGTGGTGGCATCTGCTACCTAACAAGATGTAGCAGAGGCTTCGACGTCCATCCATCTTCCTAATAAGGAGTCTAGGAGCATGGATCGGTATGGGAAGCATACCCTCAGTTCAGCGGCCTTTACCTTAAGGTCCCTGAACTATTTAACGCACTTCACCAGATTTCAGAGGGATCTGATCAAGGAGCTTTCAGATACCCTCTTGGGTAACCTACCTGAGCAGCTGGCCCAGATGGTTGGCTCTCAGTTGGCTACGCTGTCATTGATATCAAACTCATCCATGAGGCTCATTTCATATGCGGCCGAGGGGGCGAGTAGAGCGGCGCGTACGGGTGTTGCTCTACGGAGGCAAGCCTGGCTCTGCCTGTGTCATTTTGCGGAAGCCTTTAAGTCTTCCTTTGCCAATGCTCCCTTTGATGGGTCCTCTTTGTTTGGACCCAAGGTAAAGGACACATTGACCCGCTGCGAGCAAGAAGGTAAGACTTTGACTGCCGTAGGGGCACGATTTTCCACTCCCTTTCGGCCTTATCCCAAGGCTAAAAGAGGAGGGAAAATATGGTTACGTAGATCCCAGAAGTCTTATCCCTCGTAGCAGGACGATCCCCCTTCTAGAGGCAGAGGAGGGGGAAATTTTTCTGGAAGATGCCGTCCCAGAGGCGTCAGAGTCCCCCGCAACACTGGAGACCGCGAGTCCTTTCGTGGCTCTTCAGCCTTCCACAATCCCTGAAGGATTGCCCGACTGTGCAGCTCCAGAGCCAGTCGGGGGTCGTTTTTCGAGGCACCTAAAAGCCTGGGAAGGTATCACTCAGGACCGATGGGTGCTTCGAATTATCGCCGGAGGTTACGCCATCCCCTTTTCTCACTCCCCACCTCCGTCCAAGAAAATCCTGGACCCGCCACCCAGTCAGCGGGAAATTGCAGCCTTAGAAGTCTCAAAGCTGCTTCAAAAAGGAGTCATCCAACCGGTCCCCGCAGACCAGATCGGATTAGGGACTTACTCAAAATTCTTTTTGGTGCCAAAAAAGACCAGGGACTTGAGGCCCATTTTGGATCTCAGCATTCTAAACCATTCAGTCAAAAAGTCCAAGTTCCGAATGGTCCCCTTACAGTCCATTCTCCCACTGCTGGAGAAAGGTGTTTGGATGTGCTCCATAGATCTCAAGGACGCCTATTACCACATCCTGGTAGATCAGGCGTCCAGGAGACATTTGCGCTTCAGCCTGGGAGACAGTCATTTTCAGTTCCGCGCGCTGCCCTTTGGTCTCACCACAGCCCCCAGGGTGTTCACCAAATGTTTGGCGGTCGTGACTGCTCACCTGAGGAGTCTAGGATTCCAGGTGTTTCCGTATCTGGACGACTGGCTCCTAACTGCCACCTCCAGGCATCTACTATTGCAGAACCTACAAGCCACAATATCACTAGGCACTTCCCTTGGAATCACCTTCAATTGGCCAAAGTCTGTGTTGCTGCCATCTCAGCGCATAAGATTCATTGGAGTAGAGATAGACTCAAACCGAATGCAGGTCTATCTTCCTACAGAAAGGATACAAACTATACAGGCTCAAGTCCGAGCCTTGCTTCTCAAATACAAAGCTCCAGCCAGGATGGTCCTGCAGCTATTGGGATCTATGTCGGCCACTGTTCTTCTAGTCCCCCTAGCAAGATTGCATATGAGAATTCTCCAGTGGCTTCTTTCGACACAGTGGTCCTTTCAGGATCTCCCTCTCAGTCACCTCATACGGATCACGGAAACCTGCAAATGGGACCTTCGCTGGTGGCTGGTGCCCTCCAATCTGGATCAGGGACGACCCTTTGTTCCACCTCCTCCTATGGCCACTTTGACTACAGACGCTTCCCAGATGGGGTGGGGGGGCATTCCCTGGGCAGGTCAGTCCAAGGCAAATGGCATTCAGAAGAGAGTCTTCTTCATATCAACATTTTGGAAATGAGGGCAGTGCTTCTGTCTCTACAAGCCCTCCAAGATTACCTCCCTCAGGGCGTAATTGCCGTTCACTCCAACAACATGTCAGTGGTCTGGTATCTGAACAAGCAGGGAGGGACCAGATCCTACCCTCTTTGCAGAGAGGCCATGAGAGTTTGGGAATGGGCAGTGGCGACCAGACGTTTCCTGATAGCAACTCATATCCCTGGCAAATCCAACGTGATAGCCGACAGACTGAGCAGAACTATCCTCTCTCCTCACGAGTGGTCTCTGAACGATGCAGTGACAACTCAGATCTTCAGCAGATGGGGAACTCCTTGTTGCGACCTCTTCACAACCCCGCTGAACGCGAAGTGCAGAAAGTTCTTTTCCCTCACTCCAGCTCCGGGGGAGAGTCCTATGGATGCATTAGCCCATCTTTGGCCCACCGGCTTGCTATACACCTTCCCCCCAGTTCCCCTCCTTCCCAGAGTGATCCAAAAGGCGTCTCACTTGGGGAGCAAAATGATCTTAGTTGCCCCTTACTGGCCTCGTCAGGTATGGTTCCCCTATCTTCGGAAATATGCACTGGATGGTCCATGGTTCCTGGATCAGATCCCAGACGTATTAATTCATCAGTCGGGACAACTCCACCAGTCCCTTCACACTTTGAAGTTAACAGCTTGGCTCCTCCTCTTCCGACTATAGTCAGGAATCATACCTTAGACCCGGAAGTCATACATATCTTATCATCGGCCCACAAGTCTGCCACTAAGAAATTGTATACTAGCAAATGGAAGAGATTTGCTATTTGGGCTCAACTCCGGGGTCTGGATCCCATCACTATTCCTGTATCGGAAATCCTGAAATTTCTAACTTCCCTATTCAATCAAGGTTCTTCAGTCTCTACCATCAAGGTCCAATTGGCAGCTATTTCCAATTTTCATGAATCTATAAACCCACCTTTAATGAGCAACAGATTGTGTAAAACCTTCATGAAAGGTGCTGCGCTTTTACGACCTCCGATTTCTCATCCTGCTCCTCCGTGGGATCTCGATGTGGTATTACGTGCCTTAACTTCCTCCCCCTTTGAACCAGCAGCAACATGTGATTTGAAATTTCTATCTTGGAAAACTGCCTTTCTGGTCGCAATTACTTCTGCCAGAAGGGTTTCAGAGCTTCAAG
The DNA here is from genome assembly GCF_019279795.1 of Protopterus annectens. Taxonomy (NCBI): domain Eukaryota; kingdom Metazoa; phylum Chordata; order Ceratodontiformes; family Protopteridae; genus Protopterus; species Protopterus annectens. The sequence goes on along the minus strand of NC_056739.1, from coordinate 555,672,375 downwards.
CTCTATCTGTAAAACCACCGTACCTGGTTTTTCACAAAGATAGAGTATCCCTCAGGCCTAATCCATCCTTTGTCCCTAAAGTTTGTTCCAGTTTTTGCCTGCAACAGTGATTAGAACTTCCAGTTTTCTTTCCAAAGTACTCAAACAAAGTGGAATACATCTTCCATACATTGGATGTTCACAGGCAATTGCATTTTTATTTAGACAGGACCCAACAAACAAGGAAAACAGATCAGTTGTTTGTGTCCTTTTTGGATAATAAATTGGGCAAAGCCGTCACAAAGGTCACTATTGCCAAATGGATCAGGGACTGTATTAGTCAAGCTTATTCCTCTTCTAATAAAGAGCTTACAACCTCTGTCAAAGCTCACTCTACAAGAGCTATGGCTACTTCAATAGCATTCCATTCTAAACTTGCCATTAGTGACATTTGTGCTGCGGCTACGTGGTCTTCCCCGCACACTTTCATTTCCCACTACAAATTGGATGTGGCATCTCGGGGGCGAGCTTCATTTGGTTCCACAGTGCTCAGGAGTGTTTTCCAGTGAGCCACCCAAGATTTAGGTGCTAGGGACGCTGTCCCATCAGTACAGAATGTAGGCGAGATAGGATCACATAACATCTTTTAGTTATGTACTCACCATAACTTTAGATGTTTGGGATCCATCTCGCCTACATTCCCAATAACCCACCCTCCTTCCCCCTGCCTTGGAGATCAGAAGAGATCGGACGGTCTGAATTCTATTGTTTCATCTTGAAACATCTGGCAATGTTATATAAACAAGTTATGTGTGTGTGCATGAATGCGGACAAACAAGATCTGGGGGATTAGTGGTGGTGCATCCTGGGATAGAGAATAGCTCAGCCAATAAGAGGCTTCGCTCTATAGCATAGCGTGCCGAGTCGAAGCCGAGGATCGGCTCCGAGCCCATCAGTACAGAATGTAGGCGAGATGGATCCCAAACATCTAAAGTTATGGTGAGTACATAACTAAAAGTTTCCCACATTAACAAACCTGCACTGGTGACAAACGCCACATTTAGTCATCCCTAAACGTCTTTTATTAGTGTTACGACTACTGGCCTCTAGTAATGTTTTCAAATTAATACCTCTCCTATATGTAATTTTGGGTTTTGTCCCAAAACGATTACACAAGTTTTTATCCTCTAAGATCAATGCCCAGTTTTTATACAAAACGTTCCTTATAAAGACATGACCCAAACTAAACATACATAAAAAACTGGTTCTAAACTCAGAAGTATTTACTTCTGGTGCACTGACAGTCAACTTGTCAGGCATAATAACTTGTATCTCATTTTGATTGCTTAAAATCGGTTTGAAGTACCCAATTACACGCTTGTGGGTAACCTCAAAACTAACTTCAGCAATGGGAACTGTGGGAAACACAGTTTCTGTTAATGATAGAACTTACAACATTATGGTACATACATCAGGTAGGCTGTATGAAAAACCTTGCCTTCATCCACAGCTCTGGTGACTGACTCAAAGAAATCGACCAAGTTGAGCAGGCATGATCTACCCTTCACAAAACCAAACTGTGTAGGATCCAGAGTTTGGAGATTCCCTAGATCCTTGTTTATTAGGTTCATGATGATGCGTTCCATAGCTTTGCATATCAGACTCATCAGGCTAATTGGACGATAATTCTCAGGGTCTGTAGTCGCTCCTCCTTTGTGAAGAGGGATGACTGTAGCAGTGCACCATTCAGTAGGGACAAAGCCTGAGATGAGGCTGTGACTGAACAGGGCACACAGAGGTAAGGTGCCAGTTCACTCTGTAGTTCATGTAGAACGCAGCCAGGGATATTGTCACGTCCCATAGAAGCTGTATTCTTCACCTTGGACAGTGCTGTCTTAACCTGTGCAGCAGTAATACAGAGTGCCTGGCACTTTACTGGTACTGTGATTGGTCCTTTGGGGGGGGGGGGGTAAAGTTAGCATTGAATCTTTTGGCTAGTATATTGGCAATAACTGTTTGCTCAGTATAGGAGGTACCGTTGTGCAGTAGCTCAGAGAAAATCTGGGTATTCCGTGGTGATTCTTTACATAACTATAGAAGGCCTTGTGGTTGTCTTTACTATCTGCTGTAATTCTGGTTTCATAGCTAGCTTTAGAGAATTTGATGAGGGATCTCAACCTTTTGTTGAGGCTGATAAGGAAGTCTTCCAATCTTGGGACCTCACCTTATTCCGCATCAGGTTCCTCCTTCTGTTGTAGAGTTTGTTTATGGCAGGGGACCCCCAGATTGGCTTTCCTTTTTTGAGGACAGTGTCTTAGTTCTATTGGGTATGGCGAGATCCATGTATTTGTGTATGTGTTCGTACAGTGCATTGGTGTATGATTCAGCAGTCATGCAACTATTCTCCATTTGCATGGGTGCCGTGAAGTTAGAAGTTTTTCATGGTGGTTACTTTTGTGTGGGGGGGGGTGGATTTCCAAGGTGATTAGTTTGTGGTCGGATCTAAACAGGAAGGAGTTGACTATTGGTGTAGAGCAATGGTTGCCCATGTTAGTAATGACCAGGTCAAGGATGTTGCTACCTCTAGTGGGGGTAAGAACGATCTGGTCCAGAACAGTGGAATTAATGAATTCCAGAAAGCATTGGGCAAGTGTACTGGTACATGAGTAGTTTTCCTAGTTAATGGAGGGGTAGTTGAAATTGCCCAGTATGAGAGTGTTAGATTGGGCCCTAGTTTTCTCCAGGGTGCTTAGGAACGTGGAGTGTGAGTCTTGGGACATGGTTGGGGACCTATAGCAGGCTACAACCTGAATCCCTGTCTTACCTAGTGTTAGCTGCACCTGACGTATCTCAGATGCGTTATGTTGGGCTACCAGTCTGGAGGTGTGTGCATCATTTATGAATATGGAAACACCACAGCCTTTGGAGCTTCGGTCCAAGTTCTGGGGCCGAAAGGTGTGGAATGAGTTATATAAATAGCAAGCTCATTAAATTTCACTCTAGGGTTAACCTCTAGTTTTAAATACTCATTTCTTACCCCAGCCAAATCCATTACCATTTTTTCATACTCCTTCTTACTCATCACTACCCAATTTCCCCCTTTATCTGCTTGGCGAAAGACCACTTTATCCAATTTCAATCTCATCTCTTGTAGTTCCTTCCACTCCTCCGTAGTCAAATTATACTCCTTCCTTTCCTTACAAAATTGCTCAAATTCCCGCTCGATTTATCCACACACCACAGTTTCATATAGTTTAATACACATGGGGGATTTTGGAGGCATAAATTTACTTTGATTAGATGCTTCACTGGGTACTTCTAAATGTCCATACCCAGTGTTAAATTCATTACCTGAATATACTTTCTCATCATATTCATGTACATCTTCATACCATTTTTCCATTTCTAACATAAATTCAGTTTCATGAATACTCCCATTTAACAGTTCATCTTCAATTTCATTATCAATTTCATCCATTACAATTTTATTTTCCATTTCCTTTCAGTTCATTTTTCTTGAAAAATGCCATTAGGTACAATTTTTCTGCAGAATCTCTTCACATCAGTTATAACCTCAGCCAAACTTAGAAATCTAGTTGGCACAAATTTTGGGCCCAATTCCAAAACTCTGGTTAATTCTGCAGATAACTCATAACCAGACAAATTCACAATTTTTAGTTTCTCATTTCCTGAGACAAACAGTGTCGGATTAACCACATCCACGACACCACCATTTGCTTCACTACTATCTAAACCTACATGTGTCATGTCATTCTGTGTCCCCCCAGGGCATTTTCCTCAGTTAATACTCTAAATTCAACTGTGTCATTTAATGGAAGAACCGATGATTCACCGAATTTCTTAACATTTAAATTACTCAACAGAAACAGATTTGTTTCCACAGCTACATTCCTTCCCTCGTAAACATTTTCTACCACATTCTTATGTTTCATGTGTTTAACATTTAAACCCCCATAAAAATTTACATCAGGATTTGACAAAGAAAACACATTAGAAGCTTTCTCATTACTTTTACAACAAACTTGAACCTGTTTAAGAACAGAATCAGTCACAGAAATAACATCGGAACTTTGTAAAGAAGAGACATTAAAACTTTGTTTTACAGTCTTACAGGCATATTGCTCATAACAGTTTTTATCAACATTTTTCATACTGAGTTGTGACAGGTAAGTGGTACTCAGAGTTGAATTCAAGCATTCCCTTCCGGTCGAGGGCAAAAAAACATAATTCTCTACTTCTTCCTGTAGTTGCTGTTGTTGTCGCCACCATTCATTTCAAATCCCCCATTTCGTCTCCCCTTCCTTTTGTAACTTCTTGTTTGTGTGGGGGAATGGTACACTGCGTTTTTTGTAGAACCTCTGGCTTCTCCTGCATTCACTTCGAACAAGACACTCTTTTTGCTACCAAGGCTCACTTCCACCGACGAGCAGGACGACTCACGATCCCTCCAAACAAAGGAAGTCCTGCCCATTTTTTGAATGAGTTATTCAGCTGCTTTTTATACTGACTTACATAAACAGTTTTATTTGCAAAATCATTCGTCACTTTCCAACTTTTTCTTATTCCTAATGATTACATTATTTTTAACATCACTTATTTGTTTTTTTATCTTGGCCATCATGTCACTGTATTTTTCTCCTGAAACCTCACTAACCATAGAGGTTTCCAGTACTGTTATTTGTTGTCTCAGCTTCTCAATATGTCGCAGATTTCACTTTACTAAAATCTGCAGCCAAGTTAAAGTACATTTCAGAGAAGCTTCTCGCCATTCAGTCAATAAATCATTTTCCTCCTCCAGAAAATCACCCGCAGGTAGTTGATAAAAATGCAGACCCCTTGGGGTTATATTGAGAGGAATGTTTAGTTTCATCGTTTCATAGTTTTGTACTAGGCTATCTGCCCTAGGGCATTTATAAGCCTAGCCAGAGTGTATGTGGCTTTCGCCACCCCATGGAATGATACAATTGTGCACAAAATATATTTATTTTAATGTGCCTCTGTCTAGTAGTGACACAGAGATGACCCCTGGGGTAAACCTACAATCTCCCATCCACTCGTCAAGATTTTTCTTGAAAAGAGTCAGTGAGGGGCTCTGCCTAACATGGATTGGGATCCTGTTCCAGAGTGTGGGAAGCCTCTGGGTTATGAATCTGTCCCTCCAGCATGTCCTGTTCATATTTGTGCTGAGGTTTAGATCTTTAGTTCTTGTGGCTCTGATGGATTTGGATTTTTTGAGGTGGAGCATGTCCATTAATACCGGATTGGACATGGCCTTGTATGTCAGGCACAAATCACCTCTGAGCAGGCGGTATGCAACTGAATAGAGCTGGAGTTTCTGTAGTCTGGCAGCATATGACATATGTTGGAGACCCTTGATCCTCTTGGTGAGGTACTTTTGGGGTCTCTCCAGCTGCTGCAGGTGCCGGGTGAGGTACATACCAAATGGGGCATTGTATTCAATCATGGGCCTGATAAGGGAGGAGTATAGGGGTACAATGACATCCTTTGATTTGGATGTGAATCCCTTCATGATAAGATGGGCAAGGTAGAAGGTTTTCCTAACCACTTTGGCGACGTGGGTGTCAAATGAGAGGTCACTGTCAACTTGGGTCCCCAGGGCTCTGCTTAATTTTTCAGTACTTAATGGATTACCACCTATGTGGTAATTTGTGGGTGCCATGTTTTTCCCAAAGGGGATGACTATACATTTTTTGGCATTTAGTTTAAGGCCATGACTCTGGCACCAGTCATCCGTTTCTGAAAGGCTTTTCTGTAGGATGCATGTGTCAGCTGGTGTATCGATTATGGCGCCCAGTTTGCAGTCATCTGCAAACTTTGTCAGACACAATCCTCCTATGTTTGCTTGTATATCTGAGAAATAAATGCCGAACAGGAGGGGTCTCAAGACAGAGCCCTGTGGTACACCACTTGTGACTGGTTTAGAATCTGACATGGCTCCCGCAATTCTGACCTTGTGGGTTCTGTCCTTTAGCCAGTTTGCAACCCATCTTGTGACATACGGGTTTACATTTAAGCTGATGAGCTTGTCTATGATGCCCGAGTGGGGTATTGTGTCGAAGGCTTTTGCTAGGTCAAAGTAGGCTGTATGAACTGCTTTGCCCTCATCGATGACTCTAGTGACTGTTTCAAAAAAGTCAACCAGGTTCAAAAGGCAGGATCTGCCCTTTACAAAGTCGAACTGGGTAGGATCAAGTGTCTGTAGGTCCCCGATGTCCCTGTTTATGAGTTCCATAATGAACCTTCCCATAGCTTTGCAGACCAGGCTCATTAAGCTTATGGGGTGGTAATTTCCAGGGTCTGTAGAGGTACCTCCTTTGTGGAGTGAAACCACCGTTGCTGTGTGCCACTGTTCGGGTACATATCCTGTAGTAAGGCTAAGATTAAACATCATTCTTATGTGCGGGTTTAGCTCCTCTTGGAGTTCACATAGCACGCAACCCAGGACACCGTCAGGTCCCATTGATGCTGTGTTTTTAGCTTTGCAGAGAGCGGCTCTCACCTGGATATCTGAGATGTCAGGGAGGTTACATTCAGCTGGGATAAATATTTCTTCCTTGGGGGGTGAGAGAGGGGAGAAATTTGCACTGAACCTGTCTGCCAGTATGTTGGCGATATCTGTGGGTTCACTGTATTTTTTGTCATTAAAAACTAACTCTGAGCATATCTGAGGGTTTCCGCCCAGGTTTCTAACATAACTGAAGAAGGCCTTGTGGTTATCTTTAGTGTCCTTAGCGATTTTTCTCTCAAAGTTGGCCTTGGATGATTTTATGAGCGATCGTAGTTTTTTGCTAGTGCTGGTCAGAGATGCCTTCCCTTTATGGGATTTTGCTCTGACTTGCAGTAGCTTCCTTCTCTTGTTGTAAAGTTTGTTTATGGCTGGGGTCCACCAGACAGGATGCCTCCCTTTGGTGGAGAGGGTCTTGGTTTTATTTGGGATTGCATGATCCATGCATTCTTGGAGGTGTCCATAGAAAGCATTTGTGAAGGATTCAGCAGTGTGGGATGTGGTTTCCACTGGCCCAGGGTGCTTGAAGGATACCATCTCGGTCTTAAGGAGTGTAAAGTCGGCTTTTGAGAAGTTTCTCACCGTGGTCTTTTGTGCTGGGGGTGGAGGTGGGATATGGATTTCCAGGGAGATTAGTTTGTGGTCTGATCTCACTAGTGAGGGGTAAACTTCCTGTGTGGAGCATTTTCTTCCCATGTTTGTGATGATCAGGTCCAGTATATTATCTCCCCTTGTGGGAGAGGTGATAGCTGTTCCATCGCATTTGAGTTAATGAATTCCAGGAACCTTTGGGCTAGAGTGTTAGGGCTTGAATAATGCACCCAGTCTATGTTTGGGTAGTTGAAGTCTCCTAATATGATGGTATTTGGTGAGACATTTATTTCCTCCAGTGTCTTCAGGAAGGCTGAATGGGGTTCCTGAGATTGAGAGGGTGGTCTGTAGCATGCTACAAGTTGTATAGCAGTTTTGCCTATGGTTATTGGAACATTGATGGTCTCCAATGCTTTGTGCGTTGCCACTAACCTGGAGGTGTGGGTGTCTTTGATGAATATGGACACTCCCCCTCCTTTAGCGGTTCGGCCCAAGTTTTGTGGCCGAAATGCATGATACGAGGTATAACCTGGTAGAGCTGGGGTGCTCTCGGGAGCCTTGAACCAGGTTTCAGTTACTGCACAGACATCGATGCTCTCCATTCTGAGGAGGGCTTCGAGAGCCTGCATCTTGAGATTTAGACTTCTAGCATTGAGCAGCATTACTCTTAGTTTTTTTCCATTTTTGTTTACTAAGGAGGTGAGTTTATCCTTTGAGCCTTGCCTAAAAAAGGCACTATGGGGATGGCAAGAGCCTTAGCCAATATCCGGAAGCCCAGGGGTGACAGGTGCAAGCCGTCTCTTGCGAAGCAGCGTGGCTTGTCCAGCATGTCATCCCAAGCAGACAGACATTGGATCCCCCTAGAATGACACCGGTAATTGAGCCAATTATTAAAGCTGATCATCTTGTCTTTGTATTGTGGCATCATTCTTGGTGAGGGCAAGATGCTGCTCAGGGTCAGGGTCATACCGGCCTGGGCTACATAATCAGAGAGCTCCTCTATGTCCCTTTTCATGTAGTCCAGGGAGGTACATCTCAGGTCATTCATGCCAGCATGGACAATGACAGAGTCATATTTGTACTTGCTTTGGAGTGACCTGAGTGCTTGTGTTATGTGGCGGATCCTAGCACCCGACAGGCAGCTCACCGTTACCCTCTCCTTGTTCAGCTTGGTAAGCGGGACGTCAGTGTGTCTGACTATAGAGTCCCCTATTACTAGTGTATCAGGCATGGTGTTTGGCCTTAAGGGCTGTGATTGTTTGGCACACTGACTTTGTGAGCTATGTGTTGCATGTGCTGTGTTTTGAGGTGGTGGTTTCTTGGATGTCTCCTTTGGGAGCCTCTGTTGTTTTGGTAAGTTTTTTATTAGAGCCTTCGAGTATGTCTTTGTGTGTTTATGTGTTTGGTTTGCAGTTGTGGTAGGTCTATGTGAGACTGGGTTTGTTGTGTGTGTGGTTACCTTCTCCTCCTGCCTGGTCTTGCCAGTCCTGAGTTGAGAGAGCTCAGCCTCCAGTTTAGCTATATAGTTGCATCTCTCACATGTATTTGTGTTTGTTGGGAGGAGGAGAGGGTTGTCTGTGTACATGAGGCAATTGTAACATTGCCTCAAGATTCCCAGATTAACCAGCTGAACTGGAGAGGACGCCAGTAATCTACCACTCGACATGCCAGAATAGTATAAGGGAGTGCTGTGAAACTGGGTCAGAGAGGACTTTAAGGGAAGTGGGTATTCACGGGGATTGTAGGTGGATGTAGTGCTTACTTTAGTTTAAGAGTACTTCACTTTGAAAGAAAAAATTCTAGAAACAAGTGCTAGGCTTTTAGTATAGAGAATAGACTGATTTTATTGAAAGTAGAGCTTTTTTAAGGGAAAAACTGAAGAGCACACTTGGCGGAGCCAGAAATAGTTTAAGCTTGTTTAACCTCCGCTGCGCTATGCGCACAATCGCGCAAAAGCGGATTTTAAACAGGGAACTTCAAAAGATCTAGAAATGGTCCAAAATGACCATTTACTACAAGCTCTTGTGCTGAGGTCACTCCTTCAGGGACAGATAGGCTGCTCAAGGCTCCCCACTCCCACTGGTGAGCAAAGAACCTTCCTTCTATCTAAGTAAGGCAATGGGCAACACAGGAACTATATCACAGTCCTGAATACAGCAAAGCCTGTATGATGGACTAATATAGTCGAGATTTTTTTGGGTTTTTTTTTTTGTTTTTTTAGTTAGAAACTACAGAAAAATGCAGGAAACAGCAGTAAATTAATTACACAGACTAGCACACTTTAGTGGGCAGCCTCAACAGTTAAATTAAACAAATAAACTTTCGACAAACTGTAACTTAAGTGCAGATAATGTGCAATGCAAAAAACAAGTAATAAGGCAGTTTAAACTTGTTTAAAGCAAGAATAAGAAGGTCGCTTAGGTAAAACAGCAAAAAAAATACTTAAATCAGGAAAGTAGTCGCTTTTCTTAGTTCTCTGCTGCTAGCACCACTCTGCAGGACCACGAGGGGCTGTTGCTGAGTAGTATAGTCAGAAAAAAACGCTCGGAAGCGGATTTTAAACAGGGAACTTCAAAAGAGCTAGAAATGGTCCAAAACGACCAATTACTACAAGCTCTTGTGCTGAGGTCACTCCTTCAGGTTCTTGTCCTGTACTTCTCAAGCAACTTAATATCAAAATATACAGTCACCTCTTTGGACAGCAACCTCTCCAGCTGAATGAACTTCATATTACCATCATCACCACTTCTGGTCCCCCACAGGTCATCTTTCACTAGTTTCAACTCTCTCTGTCGTAGCAAGTCAGACAATAACACACCTTCAGTATTCCTGATATCCTCCACTCTTCTCCGGGGTGGAAAATCAGCCATTGAAGCTTGCTCCATTCCCCAACACTAATAGAAAAATGCTCACAGTCTCATAAATAAAAAAAAAACATAAATAGCAAGCTTCACAAGGCAGAATCACAGATTTTTCTTTACCACTTTATTTGGTACCTTGGCCTTTCGCCTTCAAAGAATAATTACATTCTAGTGTTCCCTTCCATTATACCTCATTCAATATACACACATATAATTAATCAATTAACTTTTTAAAGGCATATGCATCTTCAATTTAATTTAAGTACATTCTTATAAATAACTGCATTTAAACTTTTAATATCAGGTTACTATCATGTGTATCGTTATAACTATACATTTAACCCATTGGGGGAATAATGCTAGTCTGTTTTACAGTGTTTTGGCACGAATATTTTTTAGAGATGGGGGAAGTTTTAAAGATTAATTGAATAAGTTAGAATGTAGATGTATTATTAATTATAAAACTTTACAACCTAGAGGTTTGAATATTGATGATAATTTGACAATATAATGTATTTAATAGTCATGTAAAAATAAACTGTGTTAAATGTATAGTTATAACGATGCACATGATAGTAGCCTGATATTAAAAGTTTAAATGCAGTTATTTATAAGAATGTACTTAAATGAAATTGAAGATGCATATGCCTTTAAAAAGTTATTTGATTAATTATATGTGTGTATACTGAATGGGGTATAAAGGAAGGGAACACTAGAATGTAATTATTCTTTGAAGGCGAAAGGCCGACTTACCAAATAAAGTGGTAAAGAAAAATCAGTGATTCTGCCTTGTGAAGCTTGCTATTTGTGTTTTTTTTTTATTTACGAGACTGTGAGCATTTTTCTGTTAGTGGAATGAGTTATAGCCTGGTAGAGCAGGGGTGCTTTCTACAGCCTTGAACCAGGTCTCTGTTACAGCACAAATGTTGATGTTCTCCATTTTAAGGAGTGCTTCGAGCGAGTGCATTTTGAGATTTAGACTTCTAGCGTTGAGCAGCATGACTCTCAGATTGCATTTGTTTGTAGCTGTTACAGTGGTAATTTGGTCTTTGGAACACTGCCTAAAAAGGCACTATAGGGGTGGCAAGAGCCTTGGCCAGTGTCCAGAAGCCCAGAGATGGCAGATGCAGGCCATCTCTGGCAAAGCATTGCGGTCTGTCAATCATGTCATCCCAGGCAGACAGATACTGGATCCCCTTAGAATGACACCAGAAACTTAGCCAGTTGTTGAAATCAATCATTTTCTGCTTGTACTGTGGTATCATTCTGGGTGATGGTAGGATGCTGCTCAGGTCTAGGCTCATACCCGCCTGGGCTACATAATCCAAGAGCTCCTCCATGTGTCTTTTCATGTAGTCCAGGGAGGTACATCTCAGGTCATTCACACCCAAATGTGCAATGACAGAATCATATTTGTACCTGTTGTTGAGGGACCTGAGTGCGTGAGTTATTTGGCCGATCCTGGCACCTGACAGGCAGCTGACTGTTACTTTCTCCTTAGTCAACCTAGTGAGTGGGACATCAGTGTGCCTCACTATCAAGTCACATATGACTAGTGTGTTGGGCATGCTGTTTTTCCTTAGCAGCTTTGGTTGAGTGGCACACTGTTAAGAGAGTTATGTGCCTTGTCATTAGTGTTGCGTTGTGGTGGTTAGGTGCATTTCTGCCTTGGAGGTCTCTGCTGTTTATACAGATTTGTATTGAGAGCCTCCGTGAAGGTGGGTGTGTGGTTTGCGTTTTTATGTGAAGGCAGTGCTGGTTTGTGTTCTGGAGGGCTATGTGTTCCATGTGGTGTAATGCAAGTGTTGACCTTCTCCTCTTGACCAGCTATTCTGGTCTTGGCTGGAGAGTGTGTGGCTTCCAGTTTGGATATATAAGTGCATCTCTCACAAGTCTGAGTGTTGGGAGGTAAGAGGAGAGGGTTGTCAGTGTACATGAGGCAGTTGCTACATTGCCTCAGGATGTCCAAGTTCAGCAGGCTAATAGGAGAAAGCACAGGGAACTGACCTTTAAACTTGCCTGGAGGGAAGGGCATTAATAAATATTGGAGCTGTTTCCTTGTAGAACATTTAATGCTGGTAGCACTTTTGTGTGCTACAATAATTGCTACAAGAAGTCTGGTAAAGTGCTAAACTAATAAGCTAGTAAAAGTGCAAGAGAGGTGAGAACTAGCAGATCTAAGGGAAAAATTGAAGAGCAGACTTTGGCACCACTCAGAAGCTTACAAACAGTCCTGGATACAGCAGATCTGTATCTGGACTAGATTAGTTACAGGAAAGGTGGAAAACAAGCACATATGTAGGCTTTTAATCCAGAAAGTTGAAAGAGATGAAAAAACTGCCCAAACAGCCACTAAGCTACTATTTCTGGTCCAGAAACCACTCCTCCTATAGTAGATAGGCTACCTAGTGCTTACCACTCCCACTGATAAGCTAGAAGGCTTCCCTCCAACACAGAAAGGCTTGGGTGGACTCAGAAGCTTATAAACAGTCCTAGATATAGCACAACTGTACCTGGACTAGACTAGTTACAGGAAAAGCAGGAATTAAGTGCAAACGCAGGCTTTTAAACTAGAAAGATGAAAGCTATGGAAAAACTGCTTAAACGGCCAATAATCTACAATTTCTGTCCCAGAGACCACTCCTGTTGTGGTAGATAGGCTACCTAGTGCGTATTACTCTCACTGATAAGCTAGAAGGCTTTCCTCCAAAACCTGAGCTTTGGCCTGCTAAGATCTAGCTGTATTCAACAGGACATATAAGAGAATTTAAGTACCTTTTATCTGCACTTTTTTTCCAATAATACAGCATTTTAATTGATTTATTTGTGCTGCATTGAATATTAACTGAATTGGAAGTTTTGACTCTGTTTTTTCAGTTAATTCCCCACCCACCCTGGTTTTGTTTTGGTGTTAAACTTGGTGGCTTTGAAACTGCCAGCACCTCTTGTAAATTTGTGTTTGGATACTCCTTCTGGGCCCATCTTATTTGCTCACTCAACTGAGTGCAGTGAGATCATATTCTGATTTCAGGCACTCCTACTGTGTACAAAGAGAGCATCTGGGAAATAAAAAAAAAATAAGCTTGTTTCCTGCCTTTCCTGTAAGTGGTCTAGACTGTTTGTAGTCTTCTAAGCCCCCAAGCCTTTCTGTGTTGAAAGGAAGCCTTTTAGCTTAATTTTGTTTCTTAGAACTAGCCAGTTTTCTAGTTTCAGCACTCAAATCTGTTTCGTTGAACTCAGCACTTGTTCAGAACTCGTTGTAAGCACTAAATAAGCTGCAAATTACTACAGCACTTAACTTTCCTCACTTGTCTAGAGGAAAGCAGTTTTTAGTACTTAATAAATAAGCTCCTGTCCAGGCATGTCAAAGGGTCAGCTCCCAGTAATTTCTCCTGTCTACCTGATGAATCTGGGCATCTTGAGGCAATGCAGCAATTATTGCCTCATGTACACAGACAACCCTCTCCTCCTACCATCCAACACTACAACCTGTGAGAGATGCACTTATATAGCCAAACTGGAAGCAAAGCTCTCTTCACCCAAGACTGGACTAGACAGTCAAGAGGAGAAGGTAAACACTTGCACCACACCACACTCATCACATAGTGTCTCAAAACCTACACCACCAAAACACACGCATAGTAACACAAAACACACACCTACATTCATGGAGGCTCTCAAAAAAAACCTGCCCAAGCATCAGGTACCTCCAAAGCAGAAACACAAGCAAACTCCACCCCCAACACAACCCAAATGACACATAGCCCAAAAACTCAGTGTGCCACTCAACCACAGCCCATAAGGCATAACAATGTACCCAACACTCTAGTCATAGGTGACTCTGTAGTCAGGCACACTAATGTTTCACTCAACAGGCTAAACAAGGAGAAAGTTACTGTCAGCTGCCTGTCAGGTGCCATGATCCGCCACATAACGCATGCACTCAGGTCACTCTACAACAAGTACAAATATGACACTGTCATTGTCCATATTGGTGTGAATGACCTGAGACATACCTCCCTGGACTACATGAAAAGAGACATGGTGGAGCTCTCCGATCTTGTAGCCCAGGCAAGTATGACCCTAGCCCTGAGTAGCATCCTGCCATCACCCAGAATGATACCACAGTACAAGGACAAAATGATTGACTTCAACAATTGGCTAAGCTTCTGGTGTCATTCTAAGGGGATCCAGTATTTGACTGCCTGGGAAGACATGATCGACAGACCACGATGCTTTGCTAGAGATGTCCTGCACCTGTTGCCCTTGGGATTCTGGATACTGGCAAAGGCTCTTGCCACCCCTATAGTGCCTTTTTTTGGCAAGGTTCAAATGACAAATTCACCATTGTAACAGGTACAAGCAAGCAAAATCTGAGGGTAATGCTACTCAATGCTAGAAGTCTAAACCTCAAAATGCACTCACTCGAGGCACTCCTTATAATGGAGAACATCAACATCTGTGCAGTGACAGAGATCTGGTTCAAAGCTCCAGAGAGCACACCTCTGTTACCAGGCTTTAATTCATACCACACCTTTCGGCCACCTAACCCAGAACGAAGCACTAAAGTTGTAGGCGTGTCCATATTCATTAAGGATATCCACACCTCCAGGCTTGTTGCACAGCATAATGCACCCGAGATTATCCAAGTGCAACTAACTCTGGGCAAGACTGCAGTCCAAACTGTAGCTTGCTACAGACCCCTCACCATTCCCCAGGATTCCCACGCCTCATTTCTTGATACACTGGAAAATATTAGGGTACAACCCAACACCCTAATAATGGGTGATTTCAACTACCCCACCATTAACTGGGAAAACTACTTATGTACCAGCTCTTTTGCTCAACATTTTCTGGAATTCATAAATTCCAATGCCTTGGATCAACTTATTCACACCCCCACCAGGGGCAGCAATATCCTAGACCTGGTCATTACCAACATGGGCAACTGATGTTCCACACCAGAGGTCAATTCCTCGTTGGTCAGATCTGACCACAATCTAATTACCCTAGACAGCCACATCCTGCCCCCACCCCCAATTAGGGAAACAACCTTAAAAAACTTCTCAAAAGCCAGCTTCACACTTCTTAAGACAGAAGTGGCAAACTTCATGACACCCATGCAAACAGACAATAGAGATACGACTGCTGAATCCTACACAAATGTACTTTATAAGAACTTACACGAGTGCATGGGTCATGCTATCCCTAGTAGAACCAAGATGCTATCCTCCAAAAAAAAAAGAAGCCAATCTGGTGGTCCTCTGTCATAAACAAACTCTACAACAGAAGAAAGAAACTGTTGCAAAAAAAAGAGTAAAATCCCATGACTGGAGGAACTACCTAGTCAACCTCAGTAAGAAGCTGAGATCCCTCATAAAATCCTCCAAAGCTAGTTTTGAAAACAAAATTGCCACTGACTCTAATGACAACTACAAAGCATTCTATAGCTATGTCAAGAATCTCAATGGCAACACTCAGATCTGCTCTGAGTTGCAGCACAATAGCACTAAATATACAGAACCAACTGATATTGCCAGCATCCTGGCAGATAGGTTCAGTGCTAACTTTACCCCCTCCCCCTCTCACCCCCTAGAGGGCCTATCTCTATACTGGAAGAATGCAAAGTTCCTCTAATCATGGCTGCGCAGGTAAAAAACACACTCTCCAAAGCCAAGAACACAGCATCCAGAATGAACTGGCACCCTACCTAAGTACTATATTCAATCATAGCCTCACCTCAGGCTTTATGCCCACTGAATGGCGCACCATGACGGTTATCCCACTCCACAAAGGGGGAGCCATGAAGGACCCCAGGAACTACCGCCCCATTAGCCTAACAAGCCTGATCTGCAAGGCAATGGAACGTATCATCATGGAACTTATAAACAAAGACACTGGTAATCTCCAAACTCTGGACCCCACCCAGTTCGGGTTGTAAAAGGCAGATCATGTCTCCTAAACCTGATTGACTTCTTTGAAGCAGTCACTAAATCTGTAGACAAGGGTAAGGTGGTTCACACAGCCTATCTAGATCTTGCCAAGGCTTTTGACACCATCCCCCACTCTGGAATTATAGATAAACTCACCAAACTAGGCATAAAGCCCTATGTTACAAGATGGTTTGCCAACTGGCTCACTGACAGTACCCACACTGTGAAAGTAGCAGACTCCAAATCCGACTCCAGACCAGTGACAAGTGGAGTACCACAGGGTTCAGTCTTGGGTCCTCTCCTGTTTGGTATCTACTTTTCTGAAGTACAGGCTAACACAGAAGGTCTTTGGCTAATGAAGTCCACAGATGACTGCAAACTAGGAGCCATAATTGAAAATCCTAATGATGTGGACATCCTACAAAAGGGTCTCTCTGAGATAGATGCCTGTTGTCAAAGCCATGGCCTCAAGCTCAATGCCAAAAAGTGCATTGTCATCCCCTTTGATAAAAACTCTGTACCCATGAGCTACCACATAGGTGGTAGTCTTCTTAACACCAAAAATGTGATAAGAGACCTTGGGACACAGGTGGACAGTAGTCTCTCCTTTGCTAATCACATCACCACAGTAGTTAGGAAATCCTTCTGTGTGGCACACCTCATCACAAAAGGTTTCTCATCCAAGAAAAAATAGGTCATTGTTCCCCTCTACTCGTCACTCATTAGACCCATTATAGAGTACAATGCCCCTTTTGATATGTACCTCACAAGACATCTACAGCAACTGGAAAGGTCACACAAATACCTCACAAAGAGGATTACTGGCCTCAAACAGATGCCCTACGCAGACTGTCTAAAAAAACTCCAGCTTTACTCCGTCACATATCGCCTACTCAGAGGTGATCTCTGCCTAACATACAAAGCTATGTCAAATCCAGAGCTGTTGGACATGCTCCACTTAAAAAAATCCCAATCCCTCTGAGCTACACGCTCTAGGGACCTAAACCTTGTCATCACAATAAACAGAACATGCTGGAGGGATAGATTCCTGTCCCAGATTCTTCCCATACTCCGGAACAAACTACCTATCTATGTCAAACAGAGCTCCTCATTAGCACTCTTCAAGAAAAATCTTGATGATTGGATGGGAAATGGGAAATTCACCCCAGGGATCACTTCTGTGGCTCTGCTCGACAGGGGCACAGAAAAATAATTTTCTTGGGTGGCGAAAGCCAGGGTACCTTTTTGGCTAGGCTTATATAGGCCCTAGGGCTAATAGCCTAGTACCTACTTATGAATGTAAAAGTAAAATTTAAAATGTAATAGCACAAACTGTATTAGACATTTGCTAAACAAAGCAATACTGTCTCTCAATGAAAACAGACTTAACATTCAGAACTTCTCTGCCTTTGAAAATCACATTGACTGAAGCAGCTTTAAAACACACAGTCAAAGAAAATGCATCTGGTTAGTGGCAGCTTAAGTTTGCCTTTGGTCTGTTGTCAAATCATAGGGACTTTTAGTACCATGCAAACATGCAAGAGTTATTTGATTCACCTTCCTGATTGCATATTAAGGTGCAAAGCTTGGCACGAAGCGAATTACTAATCATCTGCTAAACCTAGCTAAGGCATCCCCCTGGGCATAGGGGAGTTTACTGTCTCACGCACACACAAACTTCCAGCCTCATACTGCAAGACATCTGGACAAAGCATAAAATACCTCACAGACACACAAACGTCAGCCTCATAGTGCAAGAAATCTAGACAAAGCATAAAATAAATAGGATCAGACTGTAAATATTGCTGTCATGCACTTACAAAATTGGTAGAATAACAGGATTTCTGTTAGTATGCATTTTTCTAAGTGATATGAAATCTAAAACTGAAATGTCCATTATTTAACAACTTCCACCCGTTTTATGATGAGCAGGCAAACATATGGAAAATCAGTACCCATACGACCCTTCAGTAACACTTCCTGGTAAGAACATGCACCAAATGAAGCTGGAGAGATAGGTATGTATCCCACAGACTACTGCATTATCGAACAGGCTGCCTCTCCATGTGAAGCATAGATGTCCTTCAAGGATGCATCTGCAGTCATCACATATGGGTTGTCCTGCCTCAGGCAGCCCTTTGGTCGGCCGGATTCCAAAGTCTGGGTCTGGCCTTGGCTGATGTCGCACTTTCCCCGACGTCAGAGCGTCTGGGGTATAAAAGCATCAGCCGACGCCATTTTCCTCAGTCTTTCTTGCCGCTTGGTGCCCGAAGCAGAAGCAGTTCGCAAGTGCCGGTCGGCCAGCTCCTGTGATTCAGCTACCGAAGACTTCGAAAAAGCTAAGTACCCCGTCGGGGACTCTTTTTTGCCTCAGCCGATGTCAGATAAAGTTAATAATTGTTTAACTTGTGGGAAACAAATACCTCATAAGGATTTCCACTCTTACTGCCTCCCCTGCCTAGGCCCAGACCACGACGTCTCGGCCTGTTCAGCCTGTGCTTCCTTCAACTGACAAACTCTTAGACGTCGGTCGGAGTTTGCAGAGGAATTCTTTGGGGCTAGTTTTGCTTACAAGATGCCGTCGGAGACTCCGACTTTGCATTTAGTTAAGAAACGGAAGGACAAGGACCGACACACGCGGGCCGTGGTTTTGGCTGAAACCATGGTCAGGCCTACCGCGAGTGTCTTGGTCTCGGCTGATACCGAGTCCTTGGTACTTCCGATTACCGAAACCGCACAACCAACTACCTTGGCCCCGGAGGCCCCGGCCGAGTCGGTTATTGAATTACCTACTGAAACTGGTGTCCAGGAACCTTCCGACACCATTCCTTTAGACAAGTCTACTCCTGCACGTGGTGCAGCCAGACCTCCTGCATCCATGTCCATTAAGGCTTTCTCTAGGGCTAAAGCTGCTAAACTTTCTAAAGCTTTGCCTCCCAAGGTTACCTCTCAGAGACCCTCTACTGGCTCACAGATTCTTAGCTTAGCAGAGGATCTTATCTCCTTAATCAGAGGTTCTCAACCTCATCCGGACAGGGGCTCTCAACCACCTCCAGACAAAAGGCCCAGGGTTGAGCCCTCTGACCCCCACTCCTCAGATGAGTCCACTGATGGCTCTACTCTGTCAGACCACCAGGAAGAGGCTTATTCGGCCTACGAGGATTCTGATGCTGAAGAATCTATTCCCTCGGCCTCCCCTCCTGAAGAGTTTTCCTTTGGAGAGACTCTATGAGAGAGCATTTTCAATGGCAGGGTCAGGAATTCTCTGATTCTAGAAAGAGATTAAGGACCTTTTTACATTTACCTCAGCATAGGCCTTTAGCTATACCTCCTGTTTTGAATGTCATTGATGATGTGTACTCTGATGCTAGTACAGCCCCTGACTCTCTCCCTCCGGCTCCTGCCAAACCTGATAGGTACTACAGGGTCCCGGACTCACATCTACACCTGTACAAGGCCCACTCTGCTGATCCAGAAACTATTTCACAGGGCCCTAAAGGGGTTGCAGCTGCCACTGCTAGAAATCCTCTACCCTCTGAAAGGGAGTCCAGAGCTTTAGAGAGATGGGGTAAGAAAGTGTATACTTCTGCAACTCTTTCCATGAGGGCATTAAATTGTCAATTTCATATGATACAGTACAAAGAGTATTTGTTAGATGAATTGCATAAGAAACTGTCTTCTTCTGAACCCCTTGTTCGCAAATCCCTTCAGGATCTGGTGCATAACTCCCAGCAGGTTAGTAACCATTTTTTGCAGTGTGGTTATGATGCATTGGAAGCTTCATGTAGGTCAGCTATGACAGGTGCAGTCTTACGTAGGCATGCCTGGCTGAAGGAACAATCTCTGCCAGACCATGTTAAAGCTAAGCTTTTGGATGCTCCTATGGAAAAGCAAAAATTATTTGGTTCCTTGGCTCAAGAGGTCTTAAAGAAATTTGAAGAAAAGGCAAAATCTGTGCAAACAGTCAAAGACTTTCTGCAAGTCCAACCACCGAGATTCAGCAGAAATTGGCCTACTAAGAATTGGTCCTTTCCGGACTCAGACAGATCTCAGAGAGGCAGGAATAGGCGTGCCAGAGGTAGAGGGCAAGCTAGAGGCTCCTACAGAGGCCGTCAATGGCAGCCTCCCAACCAGAGAGGTAGTGCAGGAACTACAACTGCTACACCAGGACAGACTCAATGACTTTGTTTTGACTCCGCCGACCAGGACTCAATTAGAAGCACCTTTGGGCGGAAAGCTTTCTTTATTTTCAAAAAATTGGCACAGCATTACAAGGGACACATGGACACTGCAAATAATAGACAAAGGATACAGGTTCCATTTCCACATATTGCCAAAAAGAAAAGGCATGCCAGACCTGCCACCAAATCAAAGGGAAGACGCTTTGAAACAGATTTCTAACTTAATACAAATGAAAGCTATAGAAAAGGTACCTCTTTCAGAACAAGGCCAAGGATTTTACTCCAGATTATTCCTTGTTCCAAGAAAAGAAAATCAATGGAGGCCTATTCTCGACTTGTCCGCACTGAATACTTACCTCATTGTGCCAAAATTCAAAATGCTGACTCTACAGCAACTCCTTCCCATGCTGGGCAAGGGGTCTTGGCTGGTGACTCTAGACCTCAAGGAGGCATACCTGCATGTCCCTATCAGACAAAGTTGCAGAAGACACCTCAGATTTCTTGCAGGGTCAGAGCATTATCAATTCTCAGCATTGCCCTTTGGCTTATCTACTGCTCCCAGAGTATTCACGAAATGCCTGGCATCAGTAATTGCACACTGCAGACTTCAGGGGATTCAAATTTACCCATATCTGGATGACTGCCTTATACAAGCGGACAGCAAGCAAACTTTGTTAAAGGACTTGGATTATGCCATCCACCTACTGCAGGCCTTGGGATATACAGTCAACATCCACAAATCAAGACTTGTTCCATCCCAAAGAATAACTTTTCTGGGTGCGGATCTAGACACAACCACCCAAATGGCCTTTCTCACAGAAGAAAAACAAAAACAACTACCGGATTACTTCAAGAATCTGACAAGAAAAACTCAGCTGACTGCAAGGAAAATCCTGCAGGCCCTGGGTTACATGGCATCTTGCATTCTTCTGATTCCACAAGCAAGGCTGCCTATGAGAAAATTACAATGGTACCTAAGGAGTTTATGGACTCAGCACAGTCACAGCTTAGAAACTTTGATCCCTCTCATTCCATGCCTTCAAAAGGAATTTCTGTGGTGGGCTCAAGCCTGCCAGTCGAACAGTGGGTTGCCCTTCAGCAAGCCAAGAGCCAACCAAACCATCACTACGGACGCTTCAGACCAAGGTTGGGGAGCACACATGGAGGGCATATGTATCCAAGGGCTATGGTCACAAAGAGAGCAGCGCATGCACATAAACCAAAAGGAAATGCTGGCAGTGATACACGCAATCGAGGCCTTCAAACTTTTTCTTCATCAAGGCCACCTACTCATAAGGACAGACAACACCACAGTTATGTGGTACATAAACAAGCAAGGAGGCACCCATTCCTACCCTCTTTGCAGACTGGCAATGAATCTATGGGAACTTTCCTTGAAACTCAATATACAGCTGCAGTCCCAGTTCGTGCCAGGGAAAGACAATATACTGGCAGACAGCTTAAGCAGAAATACCATGGATGCACACGAATGGATGTTGCACCCAGACATCTTCTTACTCATAACACAATCATGGGGAAGGCCGGAAATAGATCTGTTCGCCTCCCCCCACAATCATCAACTGAAGAAATTCTGCTCAAGGACATACCACCCACAAGCATGGAAAGTGGATGCTCTCTCTTTCAGCTGGAAAGCCCTAACAGTGTATGCTTTTCCACCTCTCCCATTAATGACCAAGGTCTTACTGAAGATCAGGACAGAGCAGCCCAGAGTGATTCTGATAGCTCCAAACTGGCCAAGACAGCACTGGTACCCACTGTTAAAGAGCATGTCACAGACGGAACTGTGGCCTCTCCCCCTATGGCCACTTCTACTGACACAGCACAATTTCAAGACTCTGCATTCCAACCTGAAAACCTTGCAGCTAACTGCCTGGAAAATACCATGACTCCTCCTCAGGATAAGCTATCCCAGAGAGTGAAGGATATTATTATGGAAGCTCGCCGGCCTTCCACAAGGAAGGCATATTCAGCAAAATGGAAAAGATTTCACACTTGGAACACAACAAAGGGCCTAGATGCGACAGTGATGAACATGGCACATATACTGGAATATTTGGCAGAATTGTTCCACAACGGCCTGTCTTACTCTTCCATTAAGATACATGCCTCAGCAATTTCAGCAGAATACAATGTTAATCCACCTGTCTTCTCTCATCCTCTCCTGAGACAGTTCCTAAGAGGAATCAAAAACATCAATCCTCCAAGGAAACCACCTCTACCTACTTGGGACCTTAACTTCGTGTTGGAAAAACTAACACTTCCTCCCTTTGAACCAGCAGCATCTGCAGATCTACAGTTTCTGTCTTGGAAAACTGCCTTCCTTCTGGCCATAACCTCAGCAAGAAGAGTATCGGAGTTACAAGCTCTAATGGCAGTACAGCCATTTCTTATCTTTCATCAGGACAGAGTTTCATTGAGAACCAATCTTACATTTATGCCAAAGGTGGTATCCAGGGTATCTTTGAACCAAGCTATTCACTTGCCTACATTCTTCCCACAACCACAAAATAAAGGGGAGAAACTTCTGCACACCCTGGACATACACAGACAGTTGCGCTACTACTTGGACAGAACTAAAAGTTACAGAAAGACTGACCAGCTGTTTGTAGCATATGCTGCTGGGGCACAAGGAAAAGCAATTTCCAAACAGACAATTTCAAAATGGATAGGAAATTGCATTCGTTTTTGTTACTCCTTTCATGGAAAAACTGTGCCAGCTAACATTAGACCTCATTCCACGAGAGCCACAGCCACCACCACAGCCTTCCTAAGAGGGGTGGCTACCAAGGACATTTTAGAAGCTGCTACATGGAGTTCCATGCATACATTTGCCAAGCATTACAATTTGCCTTTATACTCCAGATCCAGAGCAGGCTTTGCTACGGCAGTCCTGCAGGGTATCTTAGCTACACCATCCTTTACTTAGTACCTCCACCCCCAGATTGGCTATGGTATTCTACCCATATGTGATGACTGCAGATGCATCCTTGAAGGACATAGTACAGTTTTGTACCTACCATAAATGTAGATGTCCGATAGGTATGCATCTGCAGTCAGGTTTACCCTCCCTCCTTCCCCTCTGTGGTATACTTCTTGGGTACTTACCCCTCTTATAGCTAGCTGGGGGGATCTATTATGGTGTATTTGTTTTTATAGTACTGTGCATGTTTGCATTTGTTTTTACAATGCATATCTCCAAATTTTAGCCTTCCTTAGAGGGCACCTGGCATCTGGGGCAAGAAAAACTGAGGAAAATGGCGTCGGCTGATGCTTTTATACCCCAGATGCTCTGATGTCGGGGAAAGTATGACATCAGCCGAGGCCAGACCCAGACTTTGGAATCCGGCCGACCGAAGGGCTGCCTAAGGCAGGACAACCCATATGTGATGACTGCAGATGCATACCTATCGGACATCTACATTTATGGTAGGTACAAAACTGTACTTTCCTCCCTAACCCAATGCAAGTGCAACTTGGAGAATTAGATACAAAACTGGAAATACATGCCTGGTATGGCACCTATATCTCTAATGGACAGAGGTAACCTGTAAATGGCGCATCTCCCATACCCATGCTTACACTTCACAAGGGTATCAGAACTTATCAGATAGCTTCCCAGGACAAGGATAACACAGATGGAACATTATGGCTAATACATAACTTATTTTTGTTATGCTGCCATTTGTCATTCTATCCTCAGCCTTGTGGGGCACAATCCTCAGCTACCTTAGACCCTGGGTAACTCACCAAATAGAAATGCAAGTACTGTAACAGCTATCACTCACAAAGATATGTGTAAATATATTTAATATCTTTAATAATAAATAGTAAAAGAACAAAACTATAGTCAGTAACTCAACAGAATGACTTCACATGTCAAAAGCACAGGAAATATTTTGCCACAGCAGTGCAGGATAGTCTCAAATAAATACAGACAACATATGAGTTTGGATATTGTCATTGCCTTGTAAGTACAAAAAGTAAATAATGTACAATATATTCTTCCACATACACACAAACAAATGAACAAAGCATGAATGTATACTCCTAAGAGACTCATTGTGTAGTATATCAGATGACCTTAATAATTTATAAGAAAAGCATTAAATAGTTTATACTCTCAACACAATACAGACAGCAGACAAGGTATAATACAGACATCAGAGAAGGTCCATAAAGAAATAGAAATGTGAGAGAGTAGCTGTGTTTGTGGAATGTAAACTAGCTGCTTGTTGATGTCTGAAGTCGAGAGTGAGTGTATTGCTATGTGTGAGAAGGTCAGAAATCTCAACTGTCCAGATTAAGCTTCATAGTTTTGGTCTGTTTATCAGAACAATTTGTGATTTTCTGGCAAATCAGAGGACACAAGGCACTAAATAACATATATATTAATATCTTTCATACAGTGTACCACAAATCCTGTTATTCTAGTGACTTTCTAAAGAACAAATTTAAAATCTATCCCTGTCATAACTCTCAAGTGTCCTGATTTTCGCAAGATGTCCAGATTTTGCCTTGTATATTTGTTACATTTCTTGAAACTGTACAAATGACAGAAAGAAACTTGGGGGGTGTGCAATGACTCCAAGTGGAGAAAACCCCAAATCTGGCTTGTGCATTCATGAATGTGATAACGACTTATGCTTATGTGAATAACAGTGACAGCTGCTGAGAGTTTTGCCTGAAAAGTGGTAATGATTCAGGGCTATATTGTAACTGCACTGTGATAATGATGTGCAAACTTATGCATACTCAAGACACAGAGTGCTGCACATAACCTGTTGAGTAGGCATTAATTATACTACCTTGGGCAGCTGTTATGTAACAGGGAGTCATTATCATCAGTAAGGAGAAGACCTGAGTAATTCAGTAAAATAGTATAACACTTAGATATTTGAGCCCTTCCTCCCACCTAATTCCACAAATGACTGACAAAGCCAAGAAAAAAACACAAAACATATGGCAGCACCATGCTTGTAATAGTCAGCTAATAAGTTGGGAGACATTTACAAGAAATTAATTATAGGAAATGTGGCTAGAATTAGTGGCATAACTACATAGTGGCACATAATCTATGTGAAATACCAGCAATAAATAACACAATATTTCTGCAGGTCAAAACCATATAGAAATGGCTAGCAGAACCAAGTACTGGCAGGAAGTAGAGGAAGTAATAGTCAAATCATGTTTCCTTTGTATACTGTACCTTACACCAGGTAATATACAGACAGGGAGTAAAGGTGGAGGTGTCTGACTTTACATTAAAAAAACTTTATCTCATGCCTGGTCAAACAGGACAATGAACTTGAGCTTCTCTGTCTTGAAATGACCATCAGCCAAATACCATACCACTTCCTTGCAAGCTATAGGTCCTCCTCTATGAATCAGGATACTCATGGAAACACTGTAGTTATATAAAAAAGGTAGTGTTAGACAAGGAAAAAAAATGTCAGCTGAAAAGTTTTGCCCAACTATCACAAGAGATTTAAGCACCCTGAACAATATCCCAAGCCAGCAGTAGGGGCAAAGCTTACCACCTCACACAGTAACCAAGTTAACCACTGTCTTAGATACTATGAGCGTAAGACAAGCATCTACATAACCTAATATTGTAGCCATAGGTGACTCTGTAGTGAGGCATACAGCTCCACGACAAACCAGGATGAATAAGGAAAAAGTAACAGTCAATTAATTGTCCAGGGCCAGGATTTTCCAGAACACACAGGCACTCAAATCCTTAAATGGTAGCTGCAATTATGAGTCTGTCAAAGTGCATGTGGGTGTTAACAACCTGAGATGCATCTCCCTAGCCTATATGAAGAGAGAGAATGATGAAACTCTCTAACTACATGACCTAGGCAGGTATGAGCCTAGTACTAAGCACCAGTCTTCCTTCTGCAAGAATGATACCTCAATATGAACAAAAGATAATGGACTTCAACAGTTGGCTTAACTTTTGGTGTCATTCAAGGGGGCTACAACATCTGTCAGACTGGGAGCACATGATCAATAGATTGGGTGAATCATGCAGCATTCCCACTTTAACGTTCTCACTGATTAGGTGTGACCATAAAGCTGCCTCACTTGTAATAAAGTTAAAACCAGAGATCCACCCAGACTCTGGTACTTTTAAAAACTCCGAGACTGACCTCCTAATTTGGAATCATTCACTGCTAGATTGAAATCCACTGCCAAACCCAGAAAGCTCTGCTGTTTATGTGGAAATGTACACAGTTAACTTTTACCAATATGTACACAACTTAATAGAAGCAGCTGTACCAAAAAGAAGAAACTGCAGTACAAACCCTAAAAGCAGACTCTCCTTGTAGAATAACAGTACAAATAAGGTTTGTAACAAAAAGAAGAGAATAACAGCCAGGAAAAAAACTGCAACCTAAGAACCTAATGGAAACTATCAAGGCCAAATCTGAGAAGGAACTAGCCATCCAGGCCAAGGATAACCACAAGGCCTTCTTCTGCTGTATCCACAATCTCAAAGGCAATACTCAGCAGTGTGCTGAGAAAACTGTAAACCTGTATGGAAGCTGTGGTTACAGTAAGGCCTACTAGCTGACAAATTCAGCTCAAAGTTCACTCCCCCCCCCCCCCGTAATCTCACAATCCAGAATCCACACAATCTCAGCTGTTACACACAAATGAGTGCTGGAAGTACTCTCAAAGGCCAAAAACTTCTACAGGTTGTGGTAATATCCCAAAATTAATTCTAAATAGCACCGAACAAGATATTTCTATTTCCCTAACACAGTTTAACCTCAGCCTCCAAATTGGCTTCATATCAAGTGAACTGAGAATAACAGCAGTCATACTCCTGCACAGAGGAGACCCATCCACTGACCTGGGCAATCACAATCCCACAAGTCTGACCAGCTTCATATATAAAACCATCGAAAGACTTATCATGGAACTAATCAACTACATAAGTGGCGAGTGGTGTACTTCAGCACACCAACATTGAAATATAAAAAACTAGTTTCAAATAAATGGATATGACAGTATGCAGTGAGAAAACAGGCAGGCTACGTCAACAATACAGTCATTACCCGCAATCAAAATCAGAGTTTCTGTAACTCTTGCAGCTGTAAGGACCAGATAATAGTAGAACAAGACAGGTAAACATAGCTACAGCTCATCAACCTCACTTCATGTCAGATTATCAGAATGTCCTATAGTTAAACCACACTTGTGAAAGTAAATTTATATACCACGTCCCAACAAACATAGAATATCAGAATGCCCTGTTTGTAGCTGATAAACTACATCACCTAGCCGGGAGGAGATCAACATGTGTGATTTATCCAAGTCAAACATGGAAAGGCACCTCCATTTGACCCATTTCTGCTTTCTATCACCAACAATCCCATTGCACCAAGAAAGGAAGCAGGCATGGTGTTCACGTCTTTCAACTTTGGTGAGGTTTCTGCCATTTAAGCCTGCCTCTAAACCCAGGTTGCTGACAGTGCACCTCAACAGCTGCATCAGCATATCAGCCTTCTACGCTTCTTGCATTTGCAAAATGAACTGTTTGCATTTTAAGTAAAAATGTTAGCCTAACCCAGTACCAAATAAATCTGTTAAAAGACTGTTGCTTCTTTGTTCACTATTGCTTGACAGAAATATTTCAGTCATTTACAAAATATCTATACATACACATATATATATATATATATATATATATATATATATATATATATATATATATATATATATATATATATACACACACACACACACAGGTATATATATATATATATATATATATATATATATATATATATATATATATATATATATATATATATATATATACTATAATAAATTCGAAAATCAGAATAAAACGTGTCTGTTTCGAATTTAAACATCGGAAATGAACATTTCCCTATGTCCCTAATGTCAAAAACAGCTGTGTATTGTCAAAAATGTCGCGAGCGACATTTTCGACAATACACAGCACTCCCACCCGTCCCGTAACTCCCTACCTAACTGGCCTAAACTCACAGTTATGCAGGGGCAAGCCCCTGCACCCCTGCTCTGTGGGCTGCCCACACCCCCAACTTAATATTCCAAATCCGAGATCGCACTACAGTGAGGAAAGGGTTGTATTTCCCTAACCGCACTGTACCGCAATCCCCTCACATGCGCGAACATTATAATTGCGAATGCACAGTCCGTTCACAATGATAACGTTCGCTCACATCACCTGCCGAACTATGAAGTATTCGGACATCTGTTGTCCGAATACTTCATAGCTGTGCAATTGCACGTCGGAATTGTGACAGTAAACCATATATATATATATATATATATATATATATATATATATATATGTATGTATGTATATGTAATAACTTTTGCAATTCTTGCCCACAGAGTAAATTCCAGATGCCCTTCTAACTTAAGTTTAAAAAGACATTTTTTAGCATCACTAGCTAAAGTGAACATTGTTGCAAAAGCTTAAAGCCAAATATCCAAATCCCCCTGCAAATGAAATCACCATTTGTAAACTAAATGAATGTGTTGCAACGGATTAAATAGTCTAATGTGGTCAAGAAGCATCCAGGATCCCTCCTTCTTTCATAAAAACCCTTGAATATAACCTCTGCCCATGGGGGGTGCCGATACTAACATTTCCTGGACAGACTGGTCATTAGTTCCATTCTCAGAAAGACTTAATGGTGTATAATCTGTTTTAAAAATGAAAATCACAAATACAGTAAAAAAAAAAAAAAAAAAAAACTTCATTGTGTTTGCTTTCAACAACTCTAGGCTCCCAGAAGTCAACAGGTGACAGAAACTATGCAGCACACCATAAAACTGGCTAAACTCACAGGATGGGAGAAGTTTACTGCCAGTTCATAGCTAACTGTTTTGTTATCTTCTGTGCACAATGCAAGTGTCTACACTAACATTGCCTCTGAAAAAAGACAAAATAAGAATGCACAAATGATACTTAACTGCAACTACACCCAATCAATTCAGTTTGTTGAATGGAAATTCTTCTACGTTCTACGTTAGGATTTTGTAATAAAAGTTTAATCTGACCTTAATGTAATGACATACTGAATCATAACTGCATAACATAAATCACAAGTACAGTTATGATTTCAGCGTGTTTTACATTAAGCTCAGCTATAAATCTGCAATACAGTTTGTCACGCTTGTGGAAGGCACTCGGGGGTAATAGCTTGCAATTAGTATCTTCTCATGACGTGCTCTGTGTTAAGCACAGAGGCTCCATGAGAAGATACTCGGGATTAATGAGTTAATTTCAGAGCCATCCATGACCCACGGTGCTTCAGTTTTCATAGGATCGACCCAAGGTTTCGTTTTGGGGGTTGCCTCCTCGGTGCTAGGTGGGACCTCGGTTCTGAAGGAGTCTATTTCGGTTCCGAGCTCCCTTACCTCTGCAAGGGGGCTGGCCTTCTGAATCATGAAGAAGGCCTTGCCAATTGGGGACTCACGGTCTCTACCATCCCTGTCAGGCCAGACTTCTACATCTCCTCAACCTGAGCTTCCATCGGCCTGTTCTCTAGGACAGAGGGCACAAAAGCCCCAGGAAAGACCAACCTTAATGGTTTCCTCTTTGGACACTTCCCTGTAACATTCCCCCAAGGAAGTACCTGTGAAGAAAAAGTGCAAGAGGAAGCAGTTAGACTCCCTGGAAGAGTCCTTCACTGAAGATATCGACTGTGATGAAGGGGAAGGCTCCCCCCAGGTCACCCTCTGATGATGGTTCATTTGGGAATATCCCAGAGATCCTAAAACAGTGGGGTGACTGGTTTTCCCTCCAACCTTCTTTGGAGCTAGTATATCTGGAGGCTTTTCATGCCCAACCTTCTACCTCTTGGATCTCTCCACCTGCTGACAATCTCATTAAACTGATCACTCAGCGGATGTGGAAGATGCCCAACTCCATCGAACTGATCCCCAAGAGACCTGACCAGATCCTTTCCACCCCCAAAGAAGAGCAGCATTGGTGAAAAGGCAAACCCGTGGATGCCATGGTGATAGCAGCAGCCACTAATAAGGAACTTGCTGAGGAAAGTCCAACTATCCATCCTCCTAACAAGGAGTCTAAGACTATGGATAGGCTTGGGTAGTGCATTTATGCTTCCTCAAACTTTGTTCTCAGGTCCTTGAACTATATGACGCACTTTACAAGGTTACAAAGGGATCTAATCAAAGAGCTCTCAGATACCCTCTCAGGAGCGGTAGCTGAAGAGGTACGGGACCAAGTTGCTTCTCAGCTCGCCACCCTTGAAGCAATTTCTAACTCATCCAAGATTCTGATTGCCCATGCAGCTGAGGGGATGACAGGAGCAGTGGGTTCAGGCATAGCCATTAGTAGCCACTCCTGGATGCGCTTGTGTAATTTTGTAAAGCCATTTAAAGCATAATTTGTCAATGCTCCGTTTGACAGATCATCTCTTTTTGGTCCCAAGGTAGAAGACACTCTGGCCAGATGTGAGAAAGATGGGAAGACTGACTCTCCCGTAGGCGTATGTTTCTCCACTCCACAGTGGCCTTACTCTAGGAACCAGAGAAGTGGGAGACAATGGTTTAAAAAATCCCAAGGGCCTTTCCAGGATTCACGTGACAAAGACTTTCCACAGAGCAGAGTGGGAAGTAATGGAAGACACCACCCTAGGGGCAGAAGTAGCCCACATAACCAGGGGTCCAGATTCTTTCTGTGGTACTTCCTACCAGCACCCCTAAAGGGAGGCCCAATTGCCTTCCTCTGGAGGCATTCAGTGGATGGTTATCCCTGCACCAGTCTGCCTGGCAACTAACTTCAGACAAATGGGTGCAGGGAATCATATCCAGAGGTTAGAAAATTCTACTTTCTATAAGTCCAAAACCCCAAAAAAGACTCCCAGATGTTCCATCCAATCACAGGGAAGAAGCAGTCATAGAAATTCAAAAACTGCTCGACAAAAGAGTCATCCAAAAAAGTCCCACCAGAAAAAACAGGATCTGGGTTTTACTCAAGGTTCTGTTTAGTGCCCCAAAAAACAGGGGACTGGAGACCCAATTTGGATCTCAGCCAGTTCAACAAGGCAGTTCAGAAAACCAAGTTTTGGATGGTCTTGGTACAGTCTAAACTTTCAATCATGGAAAAAGACAATTGTATGTGCTCTAGAGACCTCCAGGATGCATATTCCCACATAAAAATGGACAAAAGTTCCAGGAGGGTTCCTACGCTTCTGGCTGGGAGCCAGTCATTTCTAATTCAGAGCATTGCCCTTTGGTCTCACCTCAGCCCTCAGGGTGTTCACCAAATGCATGGCAGTGGTTGTAACTCATCTCAGACTGCAAGGATTTTGAGTTTTTCCATACCTCAATAACTGGCTCCTCACCGCTACCAGCAGATGTCAAATAGAACAGGCAAGAGATTACACTCTGCATCTCTGTGCATCTCTAGACATCACAATAAATTATGAAAAGTCAAATTTACAGCCATCACAACAACTATAATTCATTGAAGGCATGTTGGACACAGTTACAGGAATTGCTTCACTCCCACTGGAAAGACTACAAAGAATCAGATCTCAGGCCATCAAATTATCCAGAGTACAAGTGTTCCAGCCAGATTAGTCCTTCAAGCATTAGGCTCAATGGCAGCCTCAATCACTCTGGTTCACTTAACAAGATATCACATATGAATCTTACAATGGTTGCTAGCCTCCCAGTGGTCTCTGATAGGTTAGCCAGTGACACACCACATCTTGATTGCCAGTCGCTGCAATCAGGATCTTTTCATGGTGGCTCCACTCGAACGAGATTCTTTCAGACCGACCATTCATCCTTCCACAGTCTAGCCATAGTGACCACAGATGCTTCCCAGATGGGGGAGGGGCATTATCTGGGATAGACTGTCCAAGGCACGTGGTCCCAACTGGAGGCCAATTTGCACATCAGTAGTAGAGATGAGGGCAGTGCTGTTAGAGTTGTAAGCATTTGTGGTGCCCTTCCTCTAGGAACAGTAACAATTCAGACGGACAACATGTCGGTAGTCTAGTACATCAACAAACAAGGGGAACCAAATCTTGCCCATTGTGTCAAGAAGCCCTCAGAGTTTAGCAACGAGTGAGTTCTTCCAACCACTTTCTTACAGCAACACACATTCTGTGGAGCTCCAACGTGATAGCGGACAAACTGAGCAGAACTATTCGCACACCTCACAACTGGTCTCTCAATCCTGTGGTGGAGAAAGAGATTTTTCATCACTGGGGCCAACCTTGCTGTGATCTTTTTGCGTCCCCTGTGAACAACAACTACAGCAGTTACTTTGCCCTTATCTCCCCTCTGGAAGAGTCACCCTGAGATGCTCCTCCACTATTGCCCCCCCCCCCCAGTCTTCTCCATGCCTTTCCTCCAACTCTTCTGATATCTCAGTTTCTAAAGAAAGCCAAGAGGTCAGAGAATTCAGTAATCCTCATTGCCCCATTTTGGCCTAACCAAGTTTGGTTTCCCTTCCTTTGGCTTTATCTTCTTCAGAAACCATGGATTCTGGACCCAGCTCCAGATCTGCTGTCTCATCCGGAGGGCATGGGTCATAAGAACCTCCAACATCTCAAGCTCACTGTATGGCTTCTCCAATTCCCATGATTGCCAGGCATCCTTCCCTTTCCTCTCCTGTCTGACATATCATTATGGCCCATCACAAACCTTCAGCTAGGAAACTGTATCAAAGTAAATGAGAAAATTTTGAAAGCTGAGCCCTAATGAATGAGCTTGATCCTTATATGACCCCTGTTCATAAAGTTTTGGATTTGTTAGCTAAACTCTATAAATCTGGTTCCTCTACCTCAACAATTAAAGTCCACATAGCAGCAGTCTCAAACTTCCATAGGGGGATTGATGGGTCATCCCTTATGTCACACAAACTTTGTAAAGCCTTATTAAAGGGACCCCTAATGTTAAGACCTTCATTTAAAGAACCCATTCCTCAGTGGGATCTAACAATAGTTCTTCAGTCCCTTACTTTGTCTCATTTTGAACCATCCAGCTACTTGTGACTTAGTTTCTAACTTGGAAAACTTTATTTTTAGGGCTATTACATCTGCCAGAAGAGTATCTGAACTTCAGGCCTTGTCCTGCAAACTACCCTACATAATATTTCACAAAGTCTGGGTCTCCCTTAGGACTAATCCATCCTTTTTACTGAAGGTAGTCTCAGAATCTAATATCAATCAGACACTTCAACTACCGGTCTTTTTCCCTAATTTTTCTAATAAAGGGGAGTATTCCCTTAATTTATTAGACATCCACATACAGCTACATTTTTATCTCCACATAACAAAAGATTTCAGAAAATCTAACCGACTTTTTGTTGCTTTTTCCTCGCTTTCTTTAGGTAACCCAGCTTCAAACGTTACCTTGGCAAAATGGCTCAAAGATTATATTACAGTTATCTGTCAGTCGAAAGAGCTTTGCCTTTCACACCCAGTTAAAGCCCACTCAACTACAGCAGTGGCAACTTCTGCAGTTTTTCATGCCAGAGCTTCTTTAGATGATATTTGTGCAGCAGCCACTTGGTCTTCTCCTCATACCTTTATCACTCATTACAAAGTAAATCGTGTCTCTAGGGCATGGGCATCATTTGGTTCGATGGTGCTTAGGAATATTCTTCCGTTAGACCTCCCAAGATTTAGGTTAGCTGGGGAGTCTAACCCACAGTCAAGGATTACTTGAAGATTGACAACATCAGATAAAGAAGTTATGTCTTACCATAATTTTCCATCTGTATTGTCAATCTTCACTAATCCTTGACATTCCCTCCCACCTTCCCCCAGCCTGAGACTCTTAGTGGATCGAATTTTCCCAGAACTGGCTTCATATTGGGGACATATATCTGGTCTCTTTTTCTTATCTGATATTTGTCTCTCACAAATTTAGGCAAACTTGATCTGAGGTAATTTAGAGAGGAGCATTTTTGGTAAAGCCTAGCTCGAGAATTTGGTAGGCACAAGCTGAAATAAACGGCCAAGTCGGTACCGAGGCTCAGAATCAAGCCCACAGTTAAGGATTAGTGAAGATCAACAACACAGATGGAATGTTATGGTAAGACATAACTTCTTTTTCCTTAGGTCAAAAATAGTTATTTTTAATCAAGGAGTTTCAAGATAGTAATAGAGGATTAAGCATGTTTGATGAAAACAGTTTGTTCATTTACACAGTAAAATTTACATTTCTATTACAGCTAACTTTGAAATATTGAAAGAAGACTATTCTCCCAGTAAAAATTTGTTTTGTGATTGCATTATTATCTGTTTGGCAGCTTAAATGTAGTTACTACTCTTCAATAAATATTTGTGAAATTGTGTTTTTGAATGGAGCATAATCTAACCACATGAATTTCTTTCTTTCCAGCAGAACTTACAACATAAAGGATTCTAAAGTGTCACCTGAGCCATATATGAGCAGTGGTGGTTATAGCATGAGTTCTACAAAATATCGCAAGTTTGGAGAGGTACGTGTATGTTACACGAGTTGCTGTCATTTTTTTTCCCCTTCAAATGAACATCTTGGATGGTGTAGAGGGAGTGAAATCTAGGCTATGGAAGTTGAGAGATAACTAAAGGTGATAAAAGTCCTGGCATTTGATTGAGTTACCCTTAATAGACGTGAAACAGTAGCTGACAGGGTTGTTCGGACCAAACCCCCTACCCAGTTATCAAACAGAAATAAATAAAATATAAACCTCCAGAAAAGAGAAGGACTTGCCTGAGGCTGCTCTGCAAATCACGGTCTTTGTATCATTGTAAAAGAGTGGCTTGGAAAGTAAGGGATCTAGTATGTGTCAGCATGGAATCAGATGGTAGACAGTCCAACTTGCTTCAAGAGGCTGGCTTGCATCTCTCATTTCATGGCTTCTGCATACTGAATAAAGTTTTTACTGACCCCATAGTGCCTTTTTTAGGCAGGGTTCAACTAATGGAAATCATAATGTAGCAAATAGCAGTGCAGCCATTTCCAACTCCAATTTGGACCGTGTCAAGCTTGTTTTTCTTAACAGCAGAAGTCTTATTAACAAACTGCCTGTCCCCAAGACTGTCCTGCAACTGGAACACGTCCAGGTGTATATAGTAACTGAGACTTTATTTCACTATATAAGTTAACACTCACTCCATATATGGGTTGTGTGCCTGCCATGGATTCAGGCCTGAGAGAGAGTGAGTTGTTGTTTCCATATTTGTCAAAGACCATGTCACCTGTAAGCAGATCTTTAGGGACTCTCAAACTGAACTAATTGATCTACAACTTGCTCTGAACAAAATTAATTACCAATTTATAGCCTGTTGTAGCACATCCTCTGCCCTTTGATGATTCCTAAATATTCTCAGTGAAGTATTTGTTCCTCAATAAACTGAGCATCTACACCACAAAATTTGAGAGATTCTTACAATAAATCATTATTGACCTACACATGGCTAGTACAGCCAACAACCAACTAGAGAACAAATCATTCTTGACCTACACATGACTAACTAGAGGACAGATCATTTGTGGCCTCCACATGACTAATACAACCATCACTTGCATCACTTCTGTGGTTTCTCCAGCCTTTGTAAATCTGATCACAAACTTGTGACCTTCTCCTTTAAAGTCTCTAAAA
The DNA here is from genome assembly GCF_019279795.1 of Protopterus annectens. Lineage (NCBI taxonomy): Eukaryota > Metazoa > Chordata > Ceratodontiformes > Protopteridae > Protopterus > Protopterus annectens. The sequence continues at coordinate 555,636,625 of NC_056739.1, read as the reverse complement.
CCAACACAGTCAACATTTTCACATTCAAGGATTTCACATGACCAAACCTTCTCAAACTCACTGAAAAGCCAACAAATATCACTTGCAACATAAACATTCCTTACAGTGCCTTTACTGCTGTGTTTTCTTAAATCTAGCAATCCCTTCTAAAAGACAATGGGAAATTTAAGAACAAACTACCATGATGGTTCACCAGTGTAAATAAACAGTATTAAAGAATAAATGTTCTTATATCTTGCAATGGATCTTAATCTCCTCACATGAAAGACTGTATTAACTCATTACAACCAGGTAACTCTTTTACGTGTTTCTGCAGTTATATCCTACTGTTGCCTTGTCAAATATTGCTTGCTGATACTTGCATTTACAATTTCAAAAGCATGCTACATACAAAGTATTAAAATATTTTATCTTAAAGCTTACACAATGACAAACACAACTGTGTTGATATCTGACCTCTGACTAGTGCAGTTAAAGAAATATAATTTGTTGTTCTTATATTTATTTATTACTGTCATGAATTTCATAACTGCGGTGGTGGTGCTGCGGTAGTGTTTTCGCCTCACAGTTAGATGTTGCCCATTCGATTCTCAGTTAGAGCGTCTTCTGTGTGGCGACATGCGTAAATGGGTGTTCCTTCATTGAAGGTTGTGTGTTAGGCCCGGCAAGCCAGCACGTTAAAATCTACTGCCAATCATAAACGGACAGGAGTTCCGCTGTGGCGACCCCTAACCGGGAAAAGCCGAAAGACACAAACAAACAAATTGTCATGAACTTCATGCTTTTCTAAATATCCTGACAAACAAATACACAACTAAAAAATTAACAAAAGAATTGTGTAAACACTACTAACATCCAAATTACCAGTTACTGAATAAAGACTAAAAACACACTTTTATTAAAAATAACAACACAAAAGTACACTTTGATTAAGCTCTTTCATCGTGTCACATAGTTAAGATGTCTGGTGCCTCAAAAGGTATGAAGGTAACTAGTGGTATATCTCAGGCCTCAGTTCTGGCACTCATTCTTTTCATCAACTACTTCTGCCATCTCCAGACTGAGAACCAGGATCTTTGTAGATTATAGCAAAGAGGCAGTTATTATCAAATCCCAATCTCATGCCCAATAATTACAGTAGGAATTAATCTTTACAAACAAACAGTGTATGAAAAAGAGCTAACATTGCATGAAAAAAGTATATTATTGTCAAATTTGTAAACAGCTCTGCCCCTCAACATAGAGTATAGCATATACCCCACTTCATAATGACAATATAGTTTGGGATTTTGAAATCTGTGTGGAAAAACAGTAGTCAGAAAATCCTGTTTTTACCACAGGAAATATCTAAAGATGCATCATCCAAAACATGTTGTTCTCCATTGATATATGTTTTTGCAATTAGGCCGGTTATTGAGTGCATTGGCTCTTTGGTACATATCTGTCTAGACAGATCATGCAAATGGAAAGGCCACAGATATTCCTAACCAAAAAGATCAATAGACTAAAGACCCTGAGCTACCAGAAAAGGCTTTTGAAGCTCTATCACTTTACTTATATCGTAAGGATCCTACCCAACAGGCAATTGTAATGCAGTTATTCACAAGACCAGGGTTTGTGTATCTATCCTGAAACCGCCAGAGATATGGAATGAGGAGATGGCGGAGCAATAAATGTGTATCAGGTTAGATTAAGAAAGAGTTTTTTCCCTGAAAGGTCTTGTTAGTTATTCAGATTGGACATTGTTATATATTTTGTGCTCAATTAAAATTTATGACATATGGGACTGGTTTTGGTGAACATTTCATGTACTGTTAGAACATTGTTCCTTTATTGGGTATTGGAATTCCCTAATGTCAGAAGATGCATGTTGGTTTATGCACACACAGTAGTGTAAGTCAGAATCCGCAGGGTTAAAAGTAGTAGGCATAGTTTGGTTGGACTTGTCTGTTTTACATTGATAAAATTGTTCATTCTTTTGAGTGGGAGGAGAATTTGAGCTGTCCAGGCCTACTTACCCTGATAAGGAGATCCCCATTTTTTTTTTAAATCTCATTTGGGACCTAGACACAATGTATGCATGATCTGATTCACAAAGATTTGAGAGGGGACACAGGGAAAAGAACATTACCTCACTATACTTTGCTAAAGAACTTGTTCATCAAAAAGACCTATAGTTTTTCTATTGATATTTTACCTTATAGAATAAAAGTTGTGCTTTCAAAAAGAATAGTAGTTGTTCTGATAAACTCCTTAGTTTTATGTTGTATGCATTTATCCCTACTCATCAAAACATAATCAATTTACCTGTTTCAGAAAAAATAAACGTATCCATACATAATGAATACTGATAATGTTGTTAGATGTTAAGAGCATTGCAACATTCCATACTCAGCATGTTACACAATGAACTGTAGAAGATGTAAGTTTGTCACAAGTGTATGAATATGCATTGAAGGTATGGTCTAAAAAGGCCAAGCAAACACTTTTGCTGTACTGTTCCAGAATACAAACATTGTGTGTCAGAGCTGAATATGTATTGTGGAGGTTTAGAGTAATAATTCTTCTGCAGAGTCATGCTGTAATGCTAAAAATGTTGCAGCAAGCAGATCATGTAATGCTCAGAATGAAAGATTTAGCCTGATTGTAAATATTGCAGCCTGGCATGGTCAGGATGCTGCAAAAAAAGGAATGGTGTTCAATGACTGTCAAGCAAGCAGTAAGTTACCACTAAATTTACATTTGCATCCTTGGGAATTGACTAAAAAGCTACAGTCTATACACTACATGATGGTCCTACTGGCTCATTCCTTACAAAATGTTTCTTGTCGTGGCAGATTTTTCTCCCCAAATTGGACAAATATGTATGTCATGAACTCTTCTCTTTCAAAGACAGCTACTGAAAAGTTGAGACAAAGTTTTAGAATACATGGCAGTTCAGAAACCATAGTGTCTGATAATGGATTTTGTTGCACAAGCATAGAATTTGCAGCTTTATGAAAATAAATGGAATTCATCACTTAAACAGTATATTATTTAATGTGTCATGTAATGACCTGGTAGGGAGTATACAGACTTTGAAGGAAAGGATGAAGAAAAATGAAAAGTGTTGCTGTGGAAATGAGACTGTCATGGTTTTTGATTGTTTACATAATTTGACCTTCATATGAAAAATTTATTTTCAACAAAATTTCTCTGTCAAGAAGTCTGACATCCATACCCAATATTTCCAAATTTGAAAGTAAAAATTCAGATTAGCAGAGATCTCAGAAATCAGACTATACAAATATACAAAGTTGAAATGCTTTGCTAGTAGAGAGGAAGATTTATGATGAACCACAGATGTGAGAGTGTTCAATCTCGCCTTTGTTCTTGCTCTGCATCGAGGACATCTAATACCCACAATCCCCTCTGCCTTTACTCCAGATCTAGTTTGGCTGAAGGCTAGCTCGAGGGTTTTCAGATAAGATTTTATATCTTTTGGTTAAATTTTCAAAAGAACTTGTTTAAGATCACTAGATTTTGATAGTGTGTGTATGGTGTGTGAGTAGAGACAGAATTTCTACCCACCGTTAAGTTAGTTTAACTTAGTTTAACTATAACTGGTATAGAGTTCTTGCCTACCACCTACTTGGATTGACAAACGGACTTACATTCTACGGATTTGACATTTTTCCTGGATTGACTGTTACTGGACTTGACTGTTTTTTCTCTTACTTCATTATGTCTGAGAAAATGAAATCTGGTTTCAAAGCGTTGCCAGTGTGGCCAAAAGATGTCGGTCACGGACAACCACAGTTCCTGTGTCTACTGTCTTGGCCCTCTCCACTTACAAGAGGACTGTTCTATTTGTCACTCTTTTAGTGGGAGGGTCATGACAGGATGGATAGAGGTTATTGAAACCCTCTTTCCAGGAGGCTCTGGATGCTTCAGACCAGGCATCCAAATCCTCGTAGATCACGGTTCCACAGACTTGGGGCCGAGTGTTCAGCTGTTGGCAGTTTCGAGCCTCGAGTCTTGGAACCGGGCTCTGTCTTCGATCCCGCCATTTCGTTCTTCCAGGGCCCTTTCCGACACCGATGTGGACCGTGTGGTGCAGAAATTAATGGAGCATACGGCCCTATCAAGCTTATCTCGGTCTCCTCTCAGTTGATGTCGAGACTTGAAGGCCTGCCACTATCTCCATCTGTTCCTCCTCCGAGACCTGTCCAGTCTTGTGCCAGAACCGTCCTTTTCTCGGTCGGCACCTCACCTCGACTCCATCCGATCCGGTACTGGAGTCAAGATCTATCCTTGGTTCCGGGAGGTTCCTGTTTGAGGATTCTTCCCATTTCGAGATACCTCGATTGGACCGGGGCCTTCGACCTCATGAGGAAGGTGTTGTCTACCCAGACAACCACATCAGCAGGTACAGCTTCTCCTCCCCACAAAGGACCGTTATCCTCCTCTGCACCCGGGCACCAGTGTCTCAGCCACCCCTGGAGGTGCCCCTCTTCCTCGGAGGCTTCGGATGCTCCCCATGAAGAAGTCCCTAGGAAAAGATTGTGTAAGAGGAGACACTTGGATTCTCCACAAGAATCCTTGACATCTGATACTGACTTAGATGAGTCAGAAGGGTCCTAAGTCACCTTCAGAAGATGTCTCTTTTCTGACATCTTGGAGATCCTAAAACAGAGAGGTGACTGGCAAGCCCTCCCCTTCTGAGGATGAGTCAGTTTGCTGAAGGCATTTGGTGCTCGCCCTTCCTCCTCCTGGGTCTGAATTAATGGAGTTGATTGCTTTCGGGGCGTGGAACCTGACACAGTGGAACCAGTCCCTAGGAAGCCAAATAAGTACATTACGGCACCACAGGACAAGGCTTACCTCACCAAAGGAGTTCCAGTAGGCGCCATGGTGGTGGCAGCGGCCGAAAAGGAGATGTCGGAGTCTTCCTCATCTGTCCATCCGCCTAACAAAGATTCTAGGACCATGGACACTGAACTATTTGACTCATTTTACACGTTTACAGAGGATCTAGTCAAAGAGTTGGGAGATACCCTCCAGGGTACTACAGATGCTGCTGTTTCAGAGAAAGTTACAGCATCTCAACACCCTTACATCCATTGTAAACTCGTCCATGAGGCTGATATCCTACGCAGCCGAGTAGGGCAGCGGCTTCAGCGATTGCTCTTCGTAGGCAATCCTGGATAGCCTTCAAGTCTTCCATTTGATGGAGCCACACTTTTTGGCCCTAAAGTAAAGGAGACCCTTACCCGGTGTGAACAGGAGGGAAAGACTCTGTCTGCGGGAAAATGTGGTTTCAAAACCCCAAGGATCTTTCCCAAACACACAGGGTGATGCCCCTCTAGAGGCAGAGGGGCAGAGGTGGAAGACGCCACCCTGGCAGGTGACAGGGATAACCTCCTGGCAAACCTTTTCAGCACTCCTGAGAGGAGGCCCGACTGTCCTGCTCTGGAGGCAGTGCTTTATACCCTCAGGCCTGGCAAAACCTTTCTTCAGACAATTGGGTAAAAGCATTGTTACCAGAGGTTACAAAATCCCATTTCTATCCACACCCATTCCAAAGAAAACTCCCAGATGTAGAGACCCAGCAGCTGCAGAAATTTCAAAGCTGCTAGAAAAAGAGTCATCCAACCAGTCCCAGCGGACCAAATAGGATTCGGAACTTACTCAAGGTTCTTTTTAGTTCCATAGAAAACAGGGGACTGGAGGCCGATTCTGGACCTAAGCCATCTCAACACCTTTGTCAAGAAGGAAAAGTTCCGAATGGTCGATCCTTCCATTCGATAGATCTGAAGGGCATACTACCACATCAAAATGGCCAGGGGATCATTTCGCGCCGCTGGGAGCCAGTCACTATCAGCCTGCCCTTTGGTCTGACTACAGCCCCAGGGTCTTCACCAAATGCATGGCAGTGGTAGCGTCTCATCTGAGGCATGGCTCCTGTCTGCCACCACCAGGATTACACCCTACAACTTTGTACACACCTTGGAATTTCAGTATCACAGCATATCTTATTCATAGGATCATTTAGTTCTAAAACTTCCTACAGAAAGAATAGTAGCACTTCAAACCAACATTTCGCCAGAAAGTCACCGCAAAAATTGTTCTGAAAGTCTTGGGTCTCATTACCATTGGGAAGACTGCACATGTTGCACAATGGTCATTCCAACAACTTCCACTGACTCACGAAATATTGATAAACATGCAAATCACACCTAATGTGGTGGTTACAGACTTGCAACCTATCTGATAGGGTGGGGGCATCTTTCAGGGACAGACAGTACAATCTGCACATCAATGTTCTGGAGTTGAGGGCAGTGTTTTTGGCGTTGCAACACTTTGCTCCCCTTCTTCCTCCAGGGACCATTGCAGTTCAGACAGACAACATGTCCGTAGTCTGGTACATAAACGGAACCAGGTCTTACCAACTATGCAGAGGCCATGAGAATTTGGCAATGGGCAGAGTCCCACACATCCAATGGGGCCAGCCTACCTGCGATCTGTTTTCTCCTATATGCTTTTCCTCCTTTTCCCCTGATTGCAAAGTTTCTACAGAAAGCCAACAACCTTCAGAGGACTATTATTCTCATTGCCCGTTCTGGCCTCGTCAAATTTGGTTGACCTTGGATGCTGGACCCAGAGCCAGATTACTGACTCACTCGTCAGGAGTTCCTCACCCATCTCTAGAATCTCTCCATCTAGCAGCTTCAAGATATATTAGTAGCTTCTCATAAGGTTTCCACTACAAAGACTTACACCAGTAAGTGGATTTGTCTTCTGGGAGTCACATCATTTGGACCCTGTTAGAGCTCCGTTAAACAAGGTTTTAGAGTTCTTGACTGAACTATTTCATGAAGGAGCTTCCCCGGCTACTTTAAGAGTACAGTTAGCTGCCATTTCTAACTATCATGTAGAAGAATGTATTATGGCTCACAGACTTTGTAAAGCCTTTTTAAAAGGTTCCTTTCATATCAGACCACCAGTCAGAAGCCCGACATCACCGTGGAATTTAAACCTGTTGCTATCTAAATTAATGTTGCCACCCTTTGAACCATCTTCAAGTTGCACATTGAAATTTTTGTCATGGAAAACATTATTTCTAGTGGCCATTACATCTGCTAGGCAGTGTCTGAGCTTCAGGCCCTTTCGGTCAAACATCCTTATTTAATATTTCATTCTGACAGAGTATAATCCATCCTTTCTTCCCAAAGTTTGTTCTTCTAGTAATATTAATCAGTCCATTGAATTACCCACCTTCTTTAAGAACCACTCTAATAAATTGGAGTATATGTTGCACAAACTGGACGTCCATAGACAACTCAGATTTTATTTGGATAGAACAAAAGATCACAGGAAATCTGATCAACTATTTGTAGCTTTTGCTGACAGCAGAAAGGATCTTGCAGTTACGAAACGAACTCTTTCTAAATGGCTAACTGACTGTATCACATATGTTTATGAAGCCTCTGACCAAACATTATCAGCAAAACCCAAAGGACATTCTACCAGATCAGTGTCTACATCTTTGGCTACCTTTAGACACTATTTGTGCGGCTGCTACTTGGGCTAAACCACATACATTTATCTCTCATTACAAAGTGGACAGGGTTTCTAGGGATAGGGCAACCTTTGGTTCCACTGTGCTCCGTTCTCCCTTGAGTTCCTCAGGATCATGGAGCTAGGGACGCTACCCATGTGTAAGAACAAAGGCGAGATTGAACACTCTCACATAAAGAAGTTATGTCCTTACTATAACGTTCCATGTGGAGTGTTCATCTCCCACCCTCCCACCCTTAGGAAGAGCGTTCGATTTGGTGCCTGGTCAGGAGTATTCACCTTCTGCTGTTGCAGTATTAGTGTTACTATCATACCCTTGGTATGTTGTATATATGTACTTTTATGTATATAGTTGGCATGTGTGTGTGCTTTATGTCTGGTTTGCTTGCAAACTAGATCTGAGGTAAAGGCAGAGGGGGATTGTGGGTATTAGATGTCCTCGAGCTTCTTCTCGATGCAGAGCTTGCAGTGTAATAACCAAGGCGAGATGAACACTCCACATGGAACGTTATGGTAAGGACATAACTTCTTTTTATGGTCTTTAATGGATCCTCAACATCACTGAGAGTTGTTGGACGTGGTCTCATGGTGTCTCTGTGTCGAGGTGTAAATCAGTCAGATTACAGCATGATTCACAAAGACTGAACCATTCTGTGAACTTGGAAAGGAGAAAGATTTCCTACCAGAGCAGACGTTCCCAAGCATTTGACACTAGTATTTGACATACTTGTGAAAGATACAGTAGGAATATTTGTACCTGCACATATGGAACATGTACCACTGATGATAAGAAAAGACTGACTATTCAGATAGGTCTGTCACCACCCAGATATCCTAGATCACCTACCTGGTTAATGAAAAGATTATGATAAAGGTGAAACTTGTTTTGGCCAAAAATGGAGCAAAATGTGTCGTGCTTTCAGTGAAGGTCTGTCTAGTACTGTACCTAACCTTTGGTGTAACATAACATTATAGCCACAAACTGTTAAAGTTAGGCCTAATTGCTTTTGAATACTTTACAGTGAAAAATGCATGAAATGTTAAGAATGTACACTAGTGAGTTATATTCTCATCTAAGTTACACTTACAGTTTTCCCAAGGAAGGGTGTATTATATTGGCTATTAAATGAATAACCCAGCTGGTACATATTGTCAGGTATAAACATTTTGCTGTGAAGTTCAGTTTCAAACTTTTCACTGTAAGCTGGTTGTAAGATTCTCCCCTCATATTAGTTAGGTCTGCTATCCCTGCAAAGTTGCATCTAGTTAAGATGTCAGGTAGTGAAATGTTTGATGAGTGGGGTTAAATAAGTGGAAGCCTGAAGAGTTCTGTCTTCACCAGTAGAGGTTTGGGAGGTGCTTACATCATGCTATATTATCTGCCAGTGTCACAGGAGGGGTGGGAAATACAGCACAGAATGCTTGTCTAATAAAGATGTTTACATACTGACCCAAAACAGTTGTACTAATGGGGAGAATGCCACAGGCTCAGATGGGCTCCCTTTGCATGTCTGTTGCTAAGGGGGGTAGAATTTCTTATTGTTTGGAAATCATATTTTCCCTGCAGGGTACGCCCCACAATCCTGGAAGTCTTGTCATTCTTTCAGTTATATTGAAAACAGGTAAGAATCCATTACAATTGTCAGCATATAGACTTATTTTGGTTCTAAATCATCATCATGATAAACATTTTTATGGCCATCATGGCTACTCATCTGTCTAAATACATTTCCTCCTTGTTCTGTATGGATCAACCTGTATTCATCCTGAGTTAGCTGGCATTTGATAATCTGTTAAAGACAACATTGCTTATACAGATTGCTTGTACATCTGTTAACATTCTGAGAAGGCATTTGACAGAGTAAACCTAGCATTTTTTAATACTGTTACAGAGTATATAAGCCTCCTTGCCCAATTTATAGAATTGATCCTGAACTCTTATAAGGAATCAGTTGCAAAAATTAGGCTGGGACAAAACTTTCCTTCACAGTTAATCTTTTTTAGAAATGCAAGGCAGAGATGTCCACTTTTGCCCCCTTCTCTTTGCAGTTTATCTTGAGCCATTGACTGTAACACTGAGGTCATCCACACTGAAGGAATGCGCAGGTAAAAGCTGCACTCTCTAAAGCCAAAAACACAGCATCCATGGGACCGGACAACATTCCAGGCTGCGTTTTACACGAACTTCAGAACGAACTGGCTCCCCACTTAAGCACCATGTTCAATAATAGCCTCACATCAGGCTTTGTGCCCACTGAATGGCGCACAGCAACAGTTATCCCACTCCACAAAGAGGGAGCCACCACTGATCCCGGGAACTATCGACCTATTAGCCTGACGAGCCTGGTCTGCAAGGCCATGGAACATATCATCATGGAACTCATAAACAAAGACATTGGTAACTTCCAAACTCTGGATCCCACCCAATTCAGGTTTGTGAAAGGCAGATCATGCCTCCTGTACCTGATCGACTTCTTTGAGGCAGTCACCAAAGCCATAGATGACGGTAAGGTGGTTCACACAGCCTATCTTGATCTCGCAAAGGCTTTCAACACCATCCCCCATTCTGGAATTATAGCTAAACTCACTAAACTAGGTATAAATCCCTACGTCACAAGATGGGTTGCCAACTGGCTCACTGACAGAACCCACACTGTAAAAGTTGCAGACTCCAAATCTGACCTCAAAGCAGTGACAAGTGGAGTACCACAGGGTTCCGTCCTGGGACCTCTCCTGTTTGGTATCTACTTCTCTGAAGTATAGGCTAACACAGAAGGCCTCTGGCTAACGAAGTTCACAGATGACTGCAAACTAGGAGCCATAGTCAAGTCCCTAAATGGTGTGGACATCCTACAGAAGGGCCTCACTGAGACAGATGCCTGGTGTCAGAGCCATGGCCTCAAGCTCAATGCCAAAAAGTGCAGTGTCATCCCCTTTGGTAAAACCTCTACCCATGAACTACCACATAGGCAGCAATCTACTTAACACCGAATGTGTGATAAGAGACCTTGGGACCCAGGTGGACAGTAGTCTCATCTTTGATAGTCACATCACCACAGTAGTCAGGAAGTCCTTCTACATGGCACACCTCATCATGAAAGGGTTCCCATTCAGGAAAAAAGAGGTCATTGTTCCCCTCTACTCGACACTCATTAGACCCATTATAGAGTACAATGCCCCTTTTGGAATGTACCTCACAAGACTTCTACAGCAGCTGGAAAGACCACAGAAGTAACTCACAAAGAGGATTGCTGGCCTCAAACAAATGCCCTACACTGACCACCTCAAAAAACTCCAGCTTTACTCCTTAGCATATTGCTGACTCCGAGGTGATCTCTGCCTAACATATAAAGCTATGTCAAACCCAGAGCTGTTGGACATGCTACACCTACAGAAACCCCAATCCCTCCAAGCTACACGCTCTAGGGACCTAAACCTTGTCACCACAATAAACAGGACATGCTGGAGGGATAGATTGGAACAGGCTACCCATCTATGTCAAGCAAAGTTCTTCATTAGCACTCTTCAAGAAAAATCTTGATGAGTGGATGGGAAATAGGAAATACACCCCGGGGATCACTTCTGTGTCTCTGCTCGACAGTGGTATAGGAAAATAACTTTCTTGAGTGGCGTAAGCCAGGGAACCTTGTTGGCTAGGCTTACGTAGGCCCTTGGGCCAATAGCGTAGTACCTACCTATGAACCTGCTCTTGTTATGTCCTATCTTTACATGCAGATAATTTACTGATTTCTCTACTAAATCCTGAAAGAGATCTTCCACTGCTTATTCAGCTACTTCTTGAGTTTGGAAAGATTTCCAGCTATAAGGTCAATGTGTTAAAGACTGAAACAGTAGACATGAATTATGTTCCTTCTGCTGATATGCAGCTAAAATATTCTTTAACACAGAGGAGCCAGATGGCTTACTTGGGGATTAACTTTTCTGAACTGGTTTCCTTCTCTTTGGCCTGTACCTCTAAAACATTGACTGATAAGATCAAATTGATACTGAAATGGAAGGGTTTATGTTTAGAGTTACCTCAGAGACTACAGCCAATTAATTGGTTTACACTTTCATTAGTAATCCACTCAACTCAGGGTATTCTTTTAGCTTTATTGGAAAAAATAATTTGATAATTTAAAAAATGGAGCCTTGACTTATCTGGGTTGGGGATAGACACAGAACTGATTGGAAGATAATTTCACTGTCAGTGTCTTTGAGAGACTTAAATGCACCTGATATGGAGATATATTCAGGTGGTGGTATTTTCTAATGTCTTGTCAGTTCCAGTGGAAGGAGATGCTTATTCCTAAGTTAAGTAATCTTAGGAAATTGTATTTGGATATAGGTGATAAGTGAGTTGCTCATAGAAAAATTTAGTCATTGGTAATTATGTAATTGCTATCCTCTTTGAGGTAGGAATTGCAGTATTCTCACCAGTAAGTGATGGTCTGATTTGGTCCCTACTGTCTACTCCATTCATGCAGTTTTATTTCTGTCTGGTGGAGTTTTATCAGTCCATGCTATAAGAAGAAATTTCAATTCTGCAAGGGATTATTCTTTCTTGGATCAGCTGGTTGACAAAGGAAGGGTCCCACTTGAAGCACATTTATTATGTGATGATGGGCGTAAATTGGGATGTTTATGAAGAGTGTTTGGCACACTTTTGGAGGAACTGAGAATTTCTGAAATGATCTTCTAGATCAACATGTAGTTAAAGAAAAGATTTTGAGAAAATGGGTGATATGGGATAAAGCTCAGGTACATTAAATATTTAATTTGTTGGATTTAACTGTATTTATGGGACTGTTTATAATCAGTCACTTGTATTTTGTATTGGGAAGGAAAAATACTTGCTTATCATTGGCAGGTTTATACTTTAACTGTAAATAGGTTATTTTTTTTATTTTTATATAATCAATAATTTTTATGGATTGCGTTGATTCAATAAAAATATTGTAAAGAAAGCAAAACGCAAGTCAAGGTAAGGTAGTGATATGGTAATGTTGAATTAATTCCAGCCCTTCTTCAACTAAACAAACATAAACTTATCTGCACTGTCACCCTTTACATCCCTCCTGGAGACAATGTGTTAGTCCTTGAAGACTTTTTATCCTGGCTCTCTACCAGTATTACTGACGAAACTATAATCATGGGTGATGAACCTATGTTAACATCAACTGGAACCTATATTAACATCAACTGGGGCACAATTCAAATTCCAACCAACTCCCTAAATATAAATCTTTATAACTTCACTCAACTTATAAACTCCACAACTAGACCCTCCAAAGACTTCCTATGTGGTAGTATCTTAGACTGGATTCTATTTTTCCATCCCCACTACATCTCTGATAGTGGAACCCTTCCAGACCCAGTAGGTGATCACCTTCCCACTTTCGCTCACCGGCTCCCCTCCTCCGTACTACTATCCCACACCTACATCTTTACTTGAGGCCTAAAACACTTTAACCCCAGTGCATTCTCTGATGCACTAAAAAGAATAAACTGGAACCCACTAAAAACCTTGCCCCTAGAAAATGCTATCAGTTACTTCAATACAACCTTCTTAAACATGTTAGACTCATTTGCTTCCTTGAAAACAAAACATATAAAAAGTAACTCCGTCCCTTGGTTAACTAAGAATACCTTAGCCACCATACGGCACCTCGACAAAGCTTGGAAACACTACCATAAAACTAAAAATACCACTACCCTCAACAAATACAAAACCTTTCGCTACAAAGTAAAACAAAAACTTATCTCAGACCACAAAGTCTATTTTACCACACTCCAAGCCAATCATAACAGCAACCCTAAAAAATTCTGGGATGGAATCTCCTCTCTCCTTAACCCAGGTACAAAAGAAAACCCCTGCCCCAACCCATATGCCTCTGACCTGGATCTAGCCACTCAATTCAACTCCTTCTTTATTGACTCCATAGCCAAACTGACATCTTTCCACATCTACCTTCACATATCCCACTCTTCTCCAGTACCGCTAGCTCCCAACCTCCTCCTTTCTCCATGAACCCTATCCCCATCCCTACCATAAAAAAACTTCTTCTAAAATTGAAACCTTGTTCTAATGCCTTACTTCCTAAAGATAGCAGCAGAAGCCATTGCTGAAGAATTATGTACTGCCTTCTATTGTTTTTTTGCTGTTACTTGCATTTACATGCATACATACCACAGTTCATTTAACTATTTATTGTAATCGCTAGCCTTATTACTGTATTGTACTGAGTACAATAAATACACAAAGATATCTGTTTCAGTTAATACGCTTTACTATCACATTTTTCTTTTTAGATCTACAAGCAGGTAACACAGATGCTGTCAGCTCTCTATGGCAAATATCCAAAGCTTGTTTATACAAAGTCACATTTATACCAAAAGTCTAATATTTTTTTCTCAGAGTCTGATGTATAACAGTTCTTTCTTTGTCCTTTGTTCCCTTGTCCTTGGTTCCTTGTAGTTTGATGATCCATGGAAACTCAGTCTTGCATTATCTGAAACGTGGTGTTCCAGCACTATCTGAAACTTGATGTTACATCTCTTTACTTTGTTGATGTCCTTCCAGCTGCCATCTGCACAGTTATTTTTACAGACTTTGTTTTTCAATAACATACTCCTTTACATGGATGCCAAAAATCTAACTATGCCAGCACACTTCTTCTTCTTTCAGCTGTTCCCATTAGGGGTCGCCACAGCAGATCCTCTGTTTCCATTTCTTCCTGTCCTCTGTATCTTGCTCTGTCACACCAACCACTTGCATGTCCTCTCTTACCACATCCATAAACCTTATCTTAGGCCTTCCTCTTTTCCTGCTACCTGGTAGCTTCATGCTTAGCATCTTTTTCCCAATATACCCAGCATCCTTCCTCAGCACATGTCCAAACCAATTTAATCTTGCCTCTCTGGCTTTGTCTCCAAACTTTCCAACCTGGGCTGACCCTCTAATATACTTATTCCTAATCCTGTCCACCCTCGTCACACCCATTGCAAATCTTAACATCTTTAGCTCTGCCACATCCAGCTCTAACTCCTGCCTTTTTGTCAATGCCACTGTCTCCAACCCATATAACATAGTTGGTCTCACTACCCTCTTGTAGATCTTCCCTTTCACTCTTACTGGTACTCGTCTGTCACAAATCACTCCTGACACTCTTCTCCACTCACGCCATACTGCCTGTACTCTCTCCTTCACCTCTCTTCCACACTCTCCATTACTCTGAACTATTGATCCCAAGTATTTAAATTTATCCCTCTTCGCCACCTCTACTCCTTGCATCCTCACCATTCCTCTATCCTCCCTTTCATTCACACACATATATTCTGTCTTAGTCCTGCTGACCTTCATTCCTTACACTTACTATTTCTCATTTTTCAGTATTTTATACTATTTCTAAGTTAACACTTTATATTTCATGTCATTCTTGCAGCTTTTTATTCAAGCTAATACTCATGCTACTGAAAAGACAGTGAACTATTATTCTTTCAATTGCCCTCCCTCTCTGCATCCTAATACATCGATCCATTTCAAAATGTCATGTTCCCCAGCTCTGGAAGAAGGCCTTTATTATTACACTCCATAAAGGGGGCAACAACAACAATATCCCCAATTTCCGTCCCATCGCTATCTTATCCCCTATTTCTAAACTCCTCGAAAAATGCATCCACCTACAACTTCGGCCCTATCTTATAAATAATGACCTTCTCACCCCCACCCAGCATGAATTCTGACCCGGTCATAGCACCACCACAACCACTCTTCTCTCCTTCCTAGAAACTGTTAACAAGGCACGCAACTCCGGCCATATTGTATCCACCTTCCTCCTTGACCTCTGTAAGGCCTTCAACACCATCGCTCACAACCTTCTCCTCACTAAGCGCTCTAAACGAAATCTATCCCACTCCACTATCAACTGGTTCTCCAGTTACCTATCAAACAGACAACAAGGAGTTAAGTAGAAAAAAGCTACTTCTCTTTCCTAAATACTCCCACAGGTGTGCCCCAGGGCTGAATTCTAGGCCCCCTCCTATTTAACATTTTCATTAACGACTTCTATCATTGCCATCCCTGATGCCAACTTCATCCAATAGGTTGATGACTCAACAATAGTCTGTGCTGCCACCATGCTTCTTCATTAACAAAACTAACCCAGGATGCCTTCTCTTCTACTGAACAATGGATGCTAGACAACCATCTAGCACTAAATGCAACCAAGGCTAAACTAATGATATTTCCCCCTTCTAAAGCCACCACCCTAGATAAAAACCCATTCTCTATCACCAGCAACAATAACACACCTCTTGAAATAGTCTCCACTGCTAAACTATTGGGAATCCTCATTGATGATCAGCTAAGATAACCATCTACAAGTAAATATCAAAGAGACTCATAAAAAACTTGGTATGCTTTACCACCATAATCGTTACATCTCTCCCTCCACTAGGCTCATCCTTGCTAACATCTCCCTTATCCCTTCCCTCCTGTATGGTGCCTCTATACATACTAATCTGCAATCCTCCCACAAATCAGAACTCTCCTCGTGTTACTATCAAATTTCAAAATTTCCAACAGGCCATAGATCCAATACCCACCACTGCATTTCCCTATGCCAACTGAATGTGTTAGAGAAGCCTAATTAATAAATTCAACTTATCCAAGCACACAAACTTATTTTCAACTCCTCTGTTTGCCCCTCCCTTGCAAGTCTGTACCTTCCAAGTGCATCTACCTAATAAATGTCTACAATCCAATTTCCAGAACCTAATTGAACTACATAAACCTGTCCATCCTCCAGACAAACATCTTCTATTCTTCTGCTTAGCACACCACTGGAACTTTCTCCCACCTCTTATCTGTATCACTAACAGTCTCTCAGTTTTCAAATCTTTACTCCACTCACACCTAACCTCACAATGGGAATGCTGTTGTTCTCATCCTACATAACTTCTTCAACTATAGTTCTCTCTATAGCCAATACATCCACTAATAGCCTCCTTAGCATTACAATTCCAAGTAATAAACTCTAAGAATTAGCATATTTTTCAAAGAATCCTAATTGGTTTGCAAAGAGTTTCTCATATACTGTACTGTTTTGTTCTTTCAAATGACAATCTACTGCAACTTCTACTATCTTGCATTTTCTAACTCGCATATTGTAATTTTGTAATTCTTTATAATTTTGTAATTTGTATTTTTTCTGGAGCTTTTCTCCCCAGGACTTCATTGAAAACGGGCTTCTCATGGTCCAATAGACCATCCTGGCAAACAAACTGTAAATAAATAAATAATAAATAAATAAAAGCTAAAAATACAATAACATACTCTACTGACACAAACTTTAGCATATGTAGTATGTAAGAGATATTCCCAGCAGCGAAGAATGAATTTTTATACATAGGTGAAAAAAATATATTTTGGTTGAAGTAAGAAAAAGGAAAGTACTTGCATTCATGGACAAGTAAATGCTTTGTAGGTCTGAGGAGAAAATATCACAGGCTGCACGAGTTTCAGGGCTATATCTGCCTAATCCAGTATAGCACTGCAGCTTTTTGTTTTTGAAACTTAGACTATCCATCCACAATCCTTTTTTCCCATTGTTGCACATGGGGTTGAGGTGTCACTTCAACAGTGACAGTCATCTAGAGCCAAGGTTAACACCACCAGGTGACTAGCCCTGCTGCAGTAGTTCTTCCACAGCACACACTCAGATGCACACTCACACCTATGACCAATTTAGAATGTCCAGTCCACTTAATGCATGTCTTTGGAATGCTGGAGGAAACCGAAGCACCTGGAAGAAACCCATGTGAACACAGGGAGGACATGCAGACTGCACACAGAAGGCACTCCAGCCATGAATCGAACCAGGGAACCTCTTGCTGTGAGGCTACAATGCTATCCACTGTGCTACCATGCCACCCTTTCTTTTTAAAATCGGGACCATCCATCTATCTACAACCCTGATTAACTTGGACAATGCTTAATAAATAATGTAATGAAAATGTCATATAGTTAAGAAATGATTTCTAAATATTTCAGTGTACAATAAAAGAAGAAAAAAATACAGCAGCATAGTCAAATGTCGACCTCTACAATCCCCAACCCATACATGCATAACCCACAGTTCTGCTTCCCCCCACCCACAGCACACACACAGCCACCATCCCTACCCTGGTTACCGGCCTGTAGCTACCACACCACCACACATTGCCCCCCCACCCCCTCGGGATCCATCCCATATGATGTCCCGACCGAAGTATCTTAGGTGTGGCACACACCGTAGTCCATGCACATAGCCATGGGTACCTATGTAACCCTGGGTGCAGACGAAGGTTGAATACCCAATGGTCGGGTTGTTCCACATGGGACGAATGTATTCCTGGTACTAACAATAGATTTCACGTGTGACTCTGTATACACTAACGGATTTAGTTGTAGGTATCACAAAGCATACAAGGTTGGTCGGTAGGCACACAAAACACAGTATCTAGCAATACCAGTCAACATTACAGGATATGTAGCTAAACATGTAGAGGTATGTGTGTTTGTATATATACCCATATCTAAATAGATATATAACTCTCCCTCTCTGTAGTACAAATATATGCATACATAGATAGACATATATATAAATGCCCACATATAGATATATACATATGCAGACACCCATACATCCACATGTTGTTTTATATATATATATATATATATATATATATATATATATATATATATATATACAGCAATATATATATATATATATATATATATATATATATATATATATATATATATATATATATGAGTAGATATACACAGATATATAGCATTAACCCCCCCCCCCCCAGCCAGACAGAGGAAACATACAAACAATCACTCAAACAATCCACTGCTCCCCAGACCACAGGCAGGATACAACCGGGGGGGGGGGGACACAGTGAACCCGCTAAGTCTAATCTTGGAACAGAGACAGGAGCGTCCCTTGCGGGACACCCCAACAAATGTCTTGTTATAGGAGGACGCCCGTGCGATGACCTTTGAAGGCGGGGTGTGTACGTACCCAGACTACAAGGGTGGGAAAGAGTGATGACCCATGGGTCGAGACAACGTATGAGATGGGTCACGTAAAGTGGAGAGTGGGCAGTGTGTAGTGGTGCGTTTAGACCCGACCTGCACCTAGAGTAATTATGAGTGCTGTAGAGGAGGTGCGGGTGGGGGAACTATGGGTTTGTAATTATGGGCCTAGGCGTGCAGGTGTTGGCTGGAGTGGTTCTATTCAGACCGCCCCAGGGATGTAAGCAATAGTGTTCATTGGGCAGAGCCGCCGCCCAACGAGCAGCCACCCCTGCTACAAGTCCCATTGCAGCACAGTCTATTTTACATGGCAAAGTACGGAATAACCAGATGTATTGTTGCAAATACCACTAAATAACACCAAAGAACACATGGTCGCAACAACCCATTGTAGCAATGTAAGCCAAACTAATTGGCATCACAAGGTATTATTGTTGTCCCCACCCCCACCCAGGGGTGTGAGTGTCCAAACCCACCTCCAAATGCAGTGTATATACACAGCTGTTGCTGGAGAAGAAATGGCCACCTGTGGACCTTCCCGTCAGCCTACCTGCACATCCCTGGAAATTTCCCCTACTATCTGCCCCTCTGTGTGCCCCATTAACACCACTTACCTATCGGCCCCTGTTTCATTACTATTACTGTTCACAGTCACAGGTAGGTGACACCCTCTTCCCCAGCTATATTAGCAGAATCAGGAACCCCCTACCCACGTGTATTACCTCAGCTGTCCCACATGACACATGTAAATAACACATGAAGGAACACCTCAAGCACAGCTGGAGCAGCACATGCTCACCACCTGGTGAATCCCCCCAACTAACACTCTATACCCCTACACCAACTAGTGAAACTGACACCTCCTGTCCTGTCCACATACAGATCCCAACATCCTGCATACCTTCCCTATTGCTCCACCACCAGTCATTCCAACGGCCTACTATACAGTTACAATTACCTACTCCTTCACTATTCACTTCTACTCTAACACACAGGTATGGCATAACTAAACCTAACCTGAATACCTGAGTGTAACCTATCCAGAACCGTTAAACTGGAATCTCAGTTCACCTTAAACTGACCTATGTCAATAGTCATACCTGACATGTAAACCTGACCTAAGCATGTATAATACTGACATGTTAATGTGAACTAAGCATGAATAATATGATACATAGCTATGTTAAGTCTGTTACTCTCTATGAATGTGTACACCTCAGTACTACATGTAATGTGTAGCTGGGGATTACTGTGGAGCTCCACTCCCCAGGCCACCACTGACAATGGAGAAGCATCCAGTCGGATTGTCTCGGACAACAAATGTGAACTAAATGCATGAAGTAGTGCGGAGGTATGCTGCAGCAAGTGGGATTATGCTTGTTTGGGCAGCAGTAAGCATTGCCCACACTGGTTAAGCAATGTGGAGGCCGACCCAGTGTAAGATGCTGTAACCGGAGGTCAGCAGATCTGAGCCTTGCACACACCAGTACATATCCGCCTACACTTCCTCTACAGTGCCTTGGGCCCTCTGTAGCCAACAGCTCTCATCGTGCCCATTAACAAAATAATCTGCACTCCCAGGTTCCAACCCCCCCACCCTGCACACTATAGTCTAAGTGAGTTACCACTAAGGCATGGCAGATACACATTCAGCTGCTGTTATCACAAACATATCATCCAGCACAGTCATTCAACAGTATAGGAAATGTATGTAGATTAATACCAGTAAACATGTGCAAATCGCTCAATCACAGTATTCTGAGCAGTCTATGTGTATCAATGAACAGTGTCTGTCCAAACATACTGTGAGAACAGTAGTCTTGCATAATACTGAAGAGAAGAATGAATAACGGTGCACGCTGTGGGGGCATGTGGGCGTGCTTCATGCACAGAATGTCACACCTGAAGCGTTGGTTCCGCAGAACCAGGAGATGAGGCTGGCCTGGTGTGTGAGTACACCGCTGCTTCTCGAAGCCCTGGCAGGATGCTACCAGTGGGAGAAACAGTGCAGACCAGCAAAGTCTACCCGTGACCCAACAACAGGTCCATCCCTGGTGAGATGAACCAAACCTTGTGGGTCACATAGGTGTTTTCACCAGTATCGTAGGAGGATCAAGGGAAGGCTCAAATGTATGTAGACTAAACGGATGAAGAGCCTGCTGAAGCTTGGGTCAAGACAGTATAATGGAGGAGTACCAACACGTGCAGAGAGGGGAAATGTGTGGAGGTGTGGTATGGCTGGGCTAGCAACTGGGGAATGGATGGATGCTGTGTAAGTGGCATTCGGGGGATGGGGGAAAGAAACATGGGTATTAAAATATGGTAGAAATATGCAAATGAAGCAGAACAGCAATAGTTTAGTGGGTAGAGCATCTGACCAATGAGCAGGCATTCCCGGTTCGGGTCCCACTGTAGCACAGTCTATTTTACATGGCAAAGCACGTTGCAAACAATATTTTTGTTGCAAGACCCACAAAATAGCTGAAATATATCAACTGGAGTACTGCAAGATATGCACATGTGACGTATCAGTGTCATACAGAATAAGGCACTAGTAAGCAGGTGTAAGCACATATAGGCAATAGTAGGCATATGTATGCATTAGTAAGTGGGAGTAAGGCCTTACGACTGCTTTAGAGTGCCTTAATCACTCTGTATTCAATGGGCCTTTGTCAGCCCGGCAACAAAGTAAACAGCCATGAAGGTCACGAACCCAGGACCCTATACATCATAGTCCCAGTAGCTATCCACCAAGCCATAACAGACATGCAGAAGAATGGGGTAGTAGTAAAATGTCCTCACCATAGTATAACCAAACTGAACCTGTGAAAAGCAGCAATATATAGTCATATGTGCCATAACTGACTACAGAATATACATATGTGATCTGAGTACAGCAGTAAGTCCAGATGTGAGGTGTTAATGTAATAAAGTGTAGAAGTTCCCAGGACCCCAGACAGTGTCCGGACACATGTGTCAAGTATACATGACACATATATAACAAGTGGCGAAGGGTAAATCAATGTCAAAGGGCAATTACCATGCAGATCTAATAATATGCACCGCTAAGCATAACACAGCACTAGCTCCCAAACTACTGGTAGGATAGTAACAGTGGGAGAAATAGTGTCACCCTGCTAAGTCTACCCTTAAACATACGCACGTCCATCCTTGGCGGGATGACCCCAAACGTCTGCCACAATGAGTCCTTGGGGTAACATACCATGCCTACAAAGTAAGCACAGACGGTGACGTATGTTCACAGACTACATGTGTAGGATGCCAGAAGATCCATGTGTTGAGACAACATACACAAAGGGTCCCGAGAAGTGGAGGGTGGGCATTGTGTAGTGGTGTGGTTAGATTAGGCTAGAACCTATAGAAACGATGATTGATGAGGAGGGTGAAGGGGGCTGGGGGAGGGAATGATGGGTACAACATTAGAGACAGAGGCGTGCCATGGTTGGATGAACCCGTTCTAATGGGACCGGCACGTGGATGTCAGCGAGAAAGGGGGGGACACAGGGAAGGTACTGGGATATTCCATTTCCCATGGCAAACCACGTTATGGGTAATATGTATGTTGCATAACCCACAGAATAACATATATACATGAACAGGAGTACTGCAGGAAATGCACATGTGAGGTGTAGGTATCATAATGCATACAGCAGTAGTTAGGTTAAGCAGCACTAAGCTGTTGTAAGCATATGTCAGCAGTAGTAAGTGAGTTTATGTTTCCAGGCTCAGCAAATCTGATGCAAACTATCTGTAGGCATATGTAAACGGAGGTCTGTTTTTGCATGACGGTAAGCACTGCATACACAAAGTAAGCAATGTCCAGGCTAACCTGGTGTTACTGGCTGATACCCGTGATTGGTGATGCGTACCGGCGTGCAAACATGCTCCCAACTGCTTACAAGTGCCTTAATCACCCTGCCCTTGTTCAGCCCTGCAACATAATTGACAGCCACTGCAAGGCCCGACCCCAGGACCCTGCATACTACAATCACAGTGAATAACACTACACCATGTCAGATATACAGACATCCCATGTATTCCCAGATACATCATGCTGCACAGTCAATATGCATAAGGGGACGTGTACTAATATCACAGCACTCAACCTCTTATTAAAAACATTGTGGACACAGTGTAACAACAGCAGGGTACATATCTGGACACGTGAAATATTGTTCATATTCATGTAAAACATTGCTAGTTAAACAGTGATCTGTTGTAGTACACATAATCTGAGCAACATGATGTCTGCAACTGTAATGTATTGGCATTCCTGACTGACCACATGCCTGACATCATCCACGTCAAGTGGCTAGATGAATGTGGGGCAGGCCACTATTGTGAGCCAGTCATGCATGGACATATGGACAGTCATAGATCTGTAAATGTAGTGAGATACATCGGTACATATAAATGTCATATCACATCAATGGTATGTAGGTGGGTGGATACATATGTCCACATATATTTTGATATAAATGTATATATATATATATATATATATATATATATATATATATATATATATATATATATATATATGTGTGTGTGTGTATATGCATACATATACATATACATATATATATATATATATATATATATATATATATATATATATATACATACATATGGATAGATATGTGAATTGCAGCACCAGATAGGAATAACAACCAGAACCCCACCACAAATAACTGACCTTATGCACAGTTGATAGGGGTGGGGGCTCAGATGAGGGGAACCTGGTGATGATTGCTGTGTTACCCCCACCACAGCCATAACAGATATGCTGTGCAATGCAAAATCCAGCACATGCAGTTCTTGACCCCAGGACCCTCCGCAACACAGTTACAACTGTCTGACAGTAGGCCACTACAGCTGTAGAAAGTCAGGCCAATATCAGAAATATATCAACCAGTCCAGTCATGCAACTGTCCAGAGACTGTATACAATTATCTAGATGTATCTGTGTGTAAATATATTACTATCTACACTGCTACAACATATCTGTATATGTATATATAAATACATATATATATATATATATATATATATATATATATATATATATATATATATATATACATATATATATATATACATATGTATGTATAGCTTTCTGACATTATATACATACATTTTACTATATATGGACATATGTACATGCTATTGGCTACATCGACACATATATGTGTTTACACCTATATGTCTACATATACACAACACGTTACATATGTGTATGCAGATATACAGCTATGTAGGTATATTAGTTACATATATGTCAGCAGATATATATATATATATATATATATATATATATATATATATATATATATATATATCGGTACATATGGCCATACATCTGTAGAGAGCAATGGCAGATTAACGAACACACATATGTCTACATGCACTATTAGTGGGGTTGAGAGGCCCCACACACTATGCGTCTTGTACAAGTAGGCACCCCCCCACTTCCAAACACTTCTGGCCCGCAATACAATACCAAGTTTTGCAGATCCAGTAACCAGGATATGACACCACATGGGCACAGGCAGTTGAGAGTATAAGATCCCACCTGTATGATGTCAGGCTGGTATTGTTGACATATTATGCAGCACAGTCTGCCTTCCATAGGTAATGTAAACTATGGTAGCCAGCAACATCCCCAGGATACAGATACACAGTCACAGATGTGCAGATACATAAATATATATATATATATATATATATATATATATATATATATATATATATATATGTATATATATATATATATATATATATATATATATATATATATATATATATATATATATATATATACATGTATATGGATATACATGCGACTACACATACACATGCAGATATATGTACAGTAGGATACATATGTAGTCAGTGCATACAATATGGAACAGCCACTATGCCTACAGCTAACCCCTGAACAACTGGACACTATATGAGCCACCCATACACATGATGATCATTGCCTGCAACTTATACCCACAGAGAGGTCATTGGGGATCTCCACACACAGGTTTGCAGAAATGGAATACCTGTCATTGTGTACCATGACAGTTCTACATGCCATGTCATGTAGCTGTTTAGACTGTGACATCCATATAAACAGAGGAATGCAACAGGTATACTAATGCAGTAGTCTGGAAAGGTTCACAACCATCGCTGTCCAGGCCAAGTCCTTAGATCTATACAGTAGTGAGGATTGACTAGGCCACATGATACCAAATGATCAACAGTGTGTAATGCAGGTTTATAGTTCAGCAGCCGCTGTCTACACTCTGTGCAACAGCAGTGGGAGATAAAGACGTCATGTGACCATGTGGGGTGTAACTGTGACATAACAAGGCATAACTGATGCCATCACATGCACACTGACAAACAGAAATGTCCATCTGGCAGATGGCAGTAGGCTTGCAGTAACCGAATATATGTACGTGATGTACATATAGGTTAAGTATACAGCACTTTACATCTAGATACCCCCACATATTGAACAGCCTAGGTCATCTATGGTGCTCCCTTCCAGACTCAATACTGCAGGGCCATATACCACTGTTACGTACAGTGGCCTCTGGAGTGCATAAGAGCACACACGTATTGTGTAGATGCCACCCACACATATATGGCCCAGCCCCACCATATGTGTGGGGGATACAACAGACGTGGACTGATGGCAGCCATGGCCGTTTGATATACTCACAGCCCACTACGGAACATCCTCCCACAGCATGTCATATGTGCAAAGCTTGATATGTAGGTCATGTACTGATAGCACTCCACACACACACACACACACACACACACACACACACACACACACACACACACACACACACACTGCCAGTGGGATATCAGACACAGGGCATGTGTGGTGGACAGACAAGACATGTTAGGCACACCTCTGGCCACCTAGAGGATAGGCCCACAGTTGAGGGCTATGCAGACAGACTGCATTCCGAGGTAAAGTAGTATGTACACACACACCCTGTAACACCAGTACTATACAAAACATAACACAGCTCTACTCACACTCTGTCTGAAGTCCCTGAACCTCCAACACATATGTAGCTGCCCTGAGTGTGCCGGTTCTCCTGTAGAGGTTATTGCTACCTGCTGTCTGTAACACTGATGTCCACACACACATAGGACTGTACAAACATCCACTGAATGTCCAGGTTATGTCAGCAAATATAACCCCTACTGTACATAATATGTGGGGCTGTCTGATATCTCACTGGCTTGTTAGCGGATATGATGACACTAATTACAGTGTACAGCACATATGCACCACGTCATGCACGACATATGTACACAGGTTGGCAGAGTTGTGGCTGGCAACACATACACAGGGCCAATAATGACATGTTGCTGTGATAACCTCATACATGTCCCATTCTAACAGGGTTTGTGGCAACATATGTCCTATGAGGGATAAGACGCCGGTAACTGTCATGGTTTTCACCATCTACAGACTGCACTCCTCACACTACCATCTGCAGTCCACAGATAGATGCTCCGTTGGAACCAACGGCACAACGCACTGCCCTGTCTGCAGATGTCCCTGCAGATGGGGATTCCACATAAAAATGGAACTGACATGGCAGGTATGGAGACATGTAGGAAAGACATATCCACACACACACTGTTAACACAGCAGTACGCCACATGCAGTGTAGCAGCACTTACAGTCTATAGGTGGGTCAGGCAAATCCCCCTCCTGTATGTTGTTGAAGGTAAATTCCCAATCCATCACAGATGCTGGTTGCCAACCAAAAGATCTAGTTCCTGCTCACAGTGAATGACAAGGGCCAACACCAACATGATGTTCCGATATATCGGAGTGTGTTTCCATTCAATTGGCTATGGGAATGTTACCACAGCTGTTCCACATGCAATCAGCTAGGGGAGGGCTGCGTTTTTTGCAGAGGCCATCAGCTGATCATGAGCATCAGCTAAAACACACATGCTGCTGCCTAAGCAAAGCTGGTGTAAGTCTGCACATCCACCAGTGAGGGACTGGGAGAGGCAGACAGAGGGGTGGGGGAGTAAAACAGCAGCTTCTTAGTGTCACACACCTACCAGCACAGGGTATCAAACCACTGACAACTATGCACTGCATTCACAGTTCGATGCAGGTAACGGATGTGCCACATGGGTTACCTTTTGTGGCTCCCTCAGAACATATGTGTGATGGTGCGTGACATCTGCAACAAGGCTACGGTAGCTATACGATAGGTGACGTGCATGTGCCTGTCAGCATGAACAGGTGCCAGCGTCAACACAGCCACACTCTCACAGGGACATGCACACATCAACACACTTGGCAGGGCCAGGGGTACAACTTATCAGTAGCGGGATTGCCACAACACATCACTGTGCAGGTACTACATGCACCACATGGGTCATATGGAGGTTGTATGGGCAAAGGGTATGAGGAGATGTCTGACATCTGACAGCATGCTTCTGTATGTGCATGGAAGTTGTAGTGAGTGTGGCTGTGAACATATGCACCATACAACACACTGTCAAATGCACAGGGTGCCAGTACTGACATGCATGGGTGCATGTCTACACAGGTGTGTGTTGGTCGGCTGTGGCAGCAGGTTATACAAGGGTAGGCAATGGGTATACCTTGGCATCAGGCGACATGACAATGGTCTGCATTGTGTCTCAGGGCTGTAGTTTCCGCTGTTGCCCACACAGGTGGTTATTGTATCCCCCAACCAGTCACCTGGGTGACTGTTGTATGTGGTCAATGCTGTGCATCGCTTGCCATGTATGTGTTCCTTACCCCATGACATGGATGGTGTCAGGGATGTGCACACCTCCCACATGCATGTACAGTGACATGTGGAACTCTACCTGGGGTGTCAGGCCCATGTTGTGAACATAGAGTACCATCATATGTGCTAGTCTTGCCCCCTGTGGCAGGGACCGGAAATGGGTACCAGGTTTACCCGCACCTACATTGACAGCATGCTGACAGAATTCCCTAGTGTCAGTGGCAACTGTCCATACAGGGCATGTTGTGAAGCATGGTATGTCCATTGTGGGACATGATGACACCACAGGTGGTGCAGGTGTCCATTGGGGAACATGGGGGATGTGCACTGTCAGCATGTACATGCACATTTTACAGATGGACAGGGGACATGCCCTCTGTAGCTCACTGCTATCACTCCATGGTTGCTATCAGTGGCCGATATGCAGTGTACTACCCACATATTGGCTGTTGCCTAGGCATGTGTGTGCGTATGACACGTGAATTGAGAGTGTGCTCTGGGTAATACTGGGGTTGCTAAATGTGATTGCTTGGCCTTGATGTCACATGTATGGGTATGGCTTTGCCCCCCAGCCTCTCAGCTATTTCACAACTGTTATCCCTGTAAGGTGGACAACGTGCTATATAGTAGTGCCGCCATATAAGACATATTCAAAACCCGCTCCACATTGGCCACAGGTGTCACAAGCTCACAATCACCTCTACACAGGGTACAAGGTACGATTACATATGCAAACACACACACCTGTCATGTCTGGGAATTGAACTGCTACCTAACTAGTTTAGTACACCTCAGCACTACGCAGTTATAGTATGTGCCATGCACATTACTGAAGTACTCCTTCCCCAAGGTTGTATTCCACAATGAATGAGATCAGCAGGACAGCCAAAGTAGGCCATTTGAAATGTACTGCGGGTGAGTACCCTAAAACGCATTTCTCCCTACACAGACAGTGAGACACACACAAAACATCCATGACCGACATGTGTGGGTATAGAACCCCCTGACAGAGGTCTATACCACACTACAGCATGGAGCTGTTATAAGACATACCACAGGGAGTACTAGGGGACTCCTTCCCCAAAGCTGTCTTTCACGAGGAATGACATCAGCTGGACTGCCAAAGTGGGCCATGTTAGATGTACTGCGTGTAACTAGCATATAATGCATTGCTCTGTATACAGAAATGGACACACACAAAACATCCAGAACTGCCATGGTGGCGGGGGGGGCCCTGCCACAGCTCTAAATGATAATCCAGCGGTACGGAGTAACAGGGCATGCTACGGAGATTACCGGGCAACAACCTTCCCAGAGGTGTATTTCTAGGTGGATGACATCAGCAGCCTTGCCAAAGTTGAGTATGGGAATTGTACGGAGTGTGGCTACCATAAAAAACATTGCTCTCTATGCAGACAGACACACACACTCACACAGTTACCACGTCTGGGGTTAGAATACCTACCTAGCTACTTTATTACTCTACAGCAGTATGCAGTTACAGGACGCACTACGGAGATTGCTGGGCTGCAACCTTCCCAGAGGTGTATTTCTAGGTGGGTGACATCAGCAGCCTTGCCAAAGTTGAGTATGGGAATTGTACAGAGTGTGGCTACCGAAAAAATCATTGCTATCTACGTAGACAGGCACACACTTACACACCCTAACACACACACAGTTGCCACATCTGGGGTTAGAACACCTACCTAGCTACTTTAGCACTCTACAGCAGTACGCAGTTTTGGGATACGCTACGGAGATTACTGGGCTACAATCTTCCCAGAGGTGTATTCCTAGGTGGGTGACGGGGTGTATTCCTAGGTGGGTGACATCAACAGCCTTGCCAAAGTCGAGTATGAGAATTGTACGGAGTGTGGCTACCATAAAAAAGCATTGCTCTCTATGCAGACAGAACACACACTCACACACACTAACGTACACACACACTTCCCACATCTGGGATTCGAACACCTACCTAGCTACTTTATCACTCTACAGCAGTATGCAGTTACAGGATGCGCTACGGAGATTACTGGGCTACAACCTTCCCAGAGGTGTTTTTCTAGGTGGGTGACATCAGCAGCTTTGCCAAAGTTGAGTATGGGAATTGTACGGAGTGCGCCTACCATAAAAAGCATTGCTCTCTACGCAGACAGATACGTGCACTTGCACACACTAACACGTACACACAGTTGCCACATCTGGGGTTAGAACACCTACCTAGCTACTTTATCACTCTACAGCAGTATGCAGTTACGGGATGCGCTACGGGGATTACTGGGCTACACATTTCCCAAGGATGTATTGCAAAGCGTATGACCTCAGCAGGTCTGCCATAATAGGGCTATGGGGATGGCAGTGTGTGTGCATGGGCCATAACTCATTCATCTAGAGGTTGACACACCACATGAGGCCACACGCAGGGTTATATTTCACAGGTACGTGTATACAGCTGCCAGAATACTACTACCTTGTACAGTCATGTTGCACAGCTAGCACTTGCACCACATAGCTCATAATGCTGACAGATACCAGTGGCTACTGTCCACAGTGAGTGACATCTGAGCATCATGTGGTTGTGGTAATTTGACTATCTGCTGGGTGGGACAAGCTTCATATTGGTTGGCTCCTTGTCACAGTCACTCTCTCCCACACATCTATGTATGTGTACGTTTGGCTTATTATAGTGTATTGTCCTTGGATATATGCATGTATTCTTATCCACTGTGTGTGCAAACCATGAGTGGTGCATACTGAGGAGTGTCTGCACTAACATCTGCAACTGCCACATATGTCTGGCACACAGTTGTTTGCAGACATGGGCTTCTTTTGGTTACGTGTGTGAGCATGCCCAGTATGATCTTTCAGTATGTTGTTGACTGACATTGCCTTCATTTCTCTAAGTGTGTGAGCATGCCCAGTATGCCCATCTGTATAGAATGTGTGGATCAATACCAGGTAGTTTGTACTCCAGTGCAGACCTTTGTGTTGTACACCTACAGGTAGGAAGGTGTTTATGCTGGGTATCCGTCAATCATTTAGTAATATGGGGATAAACTGTGCAGGGGATAGTGTGTACTGTAGGTGATTGTGTCTTTGCTGCTTCAGCTGCATGGTATCGCTGTTAACAGAGCTATTCAGACATGTGTACTGTTATACACAGTGATGTTTTCTGTCTTCATGTACTGTCAGGTGGGCATTCTTGCTCACAGTGCTGTCTTGGGGGACAAGGGTGATTGCAACTGTGTCCGGAATTGTGGGCAGATACGTACGTATTCCTGGTACGTTATGCCATTCTGGAGGGGAAACTGCAGACACTTGCTCCTGGGTTTGTGTATCTGGTTCAGCACCTTGGTGTGTGCTGGCAGGGAATACCATACTTGTACACCCATTGACAAGACAGTATGGACTTATCTTGCTGTGGCAATGCCTCACAGCTGTACAGATTCGCAGGGATTGTCTAGAGGCAGGGGCCATGGGTGAGGACATTAACCCTATTGTGGTGTATGGGCAGATGTGTAGGAACCCATGTATGTATTTGCAGCCAGAGAGAGTGTGGGCACACAGCTTGTCAGACCCTGCACATTCCATGCTGGCCATGCTCCCACCCTCCCTTGTTATTCTAATCTCTTCCATACATTATGCAGATATTATCTGATACTCTCCCTCAGGGTATCACCTCTTCACAGGTGTGTGTTGGTCCATATTTCATGCAGTGGGACATGATGGACATGTTACTGTGGTCTGTCCACATGGCCTTGCATTTAGCTTATGTGGAGTGTGTTATGTTGTTATGTGGGTGTCCATGACTTAACATGCATTGGCAGTACATGTGAGACACAGGCCTTTAGCAGAGGTCTGTGGGACATTAGGTGTTCCTGCGGGCCACTTGTGGCAGGCCGTTGCATTCTGCCAGGCCTACAGTCACAGACCACCATACAGTATATTCCCCTGGGGTGACAGGGTAGGTGTGATGGGTGTTCATGAACATTCCTTCTATCAGTCTTGATCAGGTGGTGTGGATGCTGGCAGGGTACTATGTACAGCTAGGGACACACCTGCATGGGACACCTGCACTGCATGCTGCATTCTTCCACTATTGTCAAGTACAGAAGGGGTCATACTGTAACCATTCCCCACAGCAGGGATATGGCCAGAGAGGTACCTGTGGGTGGTGTTTGCATGAGCTGGGTGCATGTGTGCTATGGACTTTACTTGCATCTGACACACAGATATGCATGGGCCATTCCAGGAATGCTGGCATGTGCAGGTACACCAGCTGTTTCCCAATACATCAGTCCTACCTCCTTTGTGATCTGCACTTTTTCGGGTGGACATCACCGGTATCCCCTACTACGGGACCGGTTGCTGTGATGCATACCTGTATGTACAATTCCAAGGGTGTCTGCATTTCACAGTGATACAATGTATACTGCATGTCTGTGGTACTTTCCCCTGTGTACTGCTTGTATATCCAGCCCAACAGCCATGCCATGTCAGTCTTTCAGATGGTGACACATATTGCCACCAAACATTTACATTGGCTTACTGCTGGCAGGTGGTATACTGGTGGGGATTGTCCTTGGTATTGCAGGTGTGAGGGCTTTTCCTTGTCATCAACAGTACTGGGCTATGGTCACCAGGTCTTACCTCGACATGCATACATACTGACCACTCTCACACAATATGAAACACACACCATCCTAACACACACAGACCTGCATATTGTGCACATACTACAACCTATCCTGCTACCTTGGCCACCTCTGGGCATCTCTGCTCCACTCGTATTATACCTACGCATGCATGTTATTATATTTCTACACTGGATTGGGGGGGCAAACTGTTACTACATTTCTACACTGGAATGGGGGTAGGGGCACACCTGACTGTTTCTATATGTCTACATGGGAGTGGGGGGGGCACACCTGACTGTCATTACATTGCTATGTAGGATGGGGGGGCACAAGTGACACATGTACACATTTGCTATGACTGTACTGGTATGCCATGCACTCCATTTCATTCTGTATTGCTAACTATCATGCTGTCTAGAGGCACACCTGTGTACTACAGATCGTGGCTTTGTTTGCCCTACATATTATTGTCTGACGTCCTACCCTTCAGAAATGGCATTCCACTGCCTGCCCTGCTGTGGTCTGTCTGTGTAGGCCTGGGGGTGGGGTTAACCCTAGCCATCATTCTGGGGCCATGGCACAGGCCCTGTTTGGGTTTGTGTCCACCTGTCCTGTTGGCTGCAACTGTTGCTGGGTATGTGAACCATTCTAACTGGCATGTGTGGGTCATATGGACACACATTTCGCACAGCACATTTCCTGCAGTGGTTTTTGTCACCCTGTGTAGTACTGGCTACTATGGTGACTCCAGTATGTGTTACACATGTCAGGGTGCCACTATGGGTGTCTTCTGTCTGCTGCCATAACATTCAGCCACCCAATTCCCTTGCATGCTCACATCCATACCATAGCTACAGGTGACAACACATTTTACTCCATTTGACAATTGGTAGGTTGATTGAATTAACTTGTGGGTGTGCCAGACTTTCAGATGGTGCTGGAGGGCTGCCTGTGTCGGATGCACATAGTACACTCCCTATACATGGTTGAGCACAGGTGTTGTAATGTAATCCCTTTTACTGTATTTGCGAGTCAGAGAGAGGTGTAATTCCCTGGGACCTTACTGTATCAGTACGTTTGCTATGCGTTGCCTCTTTGCCAAGGCCAGGGCATACTGGGCATGCCTCCTTCTGCCTACTGGGGCAGGCTCAGGTTCTTCCTCCTCTGGGTTACTCTGTGCCTGTGCAGGCCTTGGCATTGGTGGGGGGCTGTGTGGCCCTGCCTCATGCTGTTCCTGCTGCAGCTGTTTCCACAGGATCATCACACATACCATTACAATTTGGGTACATGTAGGTGGTGAATACTGCAAGGCTCCACCGGATGTGTCCAGACACGGAACTGTGACCTGAGCATCCCAAACACACACTCTATTATATGGCTGGCCTGTGCATGTGCCTCATTATGGCATTGTTGTTCAGGTGTGTGTGCATTTCTGATGGGTGTCATCAGCCACGGCTCCAGTGTGTACCCAGCATCCCCCACTAGGTGAACATAGGGGATGTCCCCATTGGCAAATCTCTGGTACAGCTGTGTCAGATGCCATATGTGGAAATCGTCATAGCTTCCAGGGCAGCCAGCACACACATTCATTATAATGCCCTGGGCATCACATACTACCTGACAGTTGATGGAGGGGATGCCCCTGCAGTTGATGTAGGCCCTACCCTGCTCACCAGGTGGTGCTTTGATGCATATGTGCGTGCAGTCTATAGCACCCATTACCCCAGGGTATTCTGCTATTTGATGGAAGAGATGCATATTGCTGGTCAACACCTCACGGGTGTTGAGGAAATATACATGCTCACTGGCATGTGCTGACATGGCATCCAGGAACTGGTGGAATACTGTGGATGCTGATGACTGTGAGATCCCCATGTTATCCCCAGTTGTGCTTTGGGAGGTACCTGTTGATACCTAGGCCTACACATACCTTGATATCCACTGGGGTGGGTTCCCCCTCGTTCAGTTTGGTGTGTCAGATGTGGCCGGTACAGCTCTACTACTTGCTGTAGCAGGTCTCTGTCCACCCTATAGTGCTCCAGTATCTCCAGCTCATGTAGCCCCTGGTAGGTTACCCTGGGTCTGTACACTTTTCTCTGTCTCCTCACTGTGAGTTGTTTGGCAGCATGCACATCCTCACCACCCTCAGCCTCTTGCACATGTTGTTCTATGTTGCCTGCAGCAGCCCTTCTTATTTTGTAGGTTTATTTTTTAAAATTTCCCCACTTGTATACATCAGTGGTGTAGAGTGTGGAAATAAACAGTGGGGAAGGTGTTTGCTTAGTTTATAGTAGAGCTCTGGGCTGGGCTGGGCTGCTGCCTGTGTAATTGGCTGCTTCTGATACATTTCACCTGTCAGATATGCTAGTTCTCCTTGATTACCTTCCTACTGCTGATTTCCCTTCCCATTGCCCTCCTGTTTGTGCCCGGGGCCACGCTGCACAAACAGAGTACTCGGATGTGCACACTGCTGCTGTTTCCTGGTTTAACATCTTTTCTCTTCCTGTACATCCCGGTGCATGGCACCCACACCCGCTTACACTTTGTAAAGAGTGCTGGGCAGGTTTAGACACACCCACTAGGTTGGCTGTGCTACGCTGGGAGCATACCCGAACCACAGGGCTCCAATCCGCTTACAGTATGCCTGACACACCCACCCATGATGCCACCTACCTCCTAGTCTTGCACTCAGCTATTCATGCTCTTACACTGTTGGGACCTGCCTCACATGCTGGGGAAAACCGGGATTCACTATTCTTCCCCTCATTTGCATATGATTGCCTGCTAATGCATAGTTACATGTATCACACTGTGCCTACCCCCTTAGCAATGACTATTCACTGGACAGGTTGTCTTTTGCCTGCCATTGACTTACATGTCGGAATACTGATTTTAGTTAGACTGCTTTTTTAGGTTTATTTTCTTATTTCTCCACCAATTCCATTTGCGCGCCACTGCCCTATGCTTCAACAGCCGTGATCAGCGGACATATAATAAAAGTTGTATTTTGTACATTTTGCATTGTTTGCAATGCCAATGGCCTTCTACTTGGCCATTGGCATACTTCCTCAATGTTATGTAGCCTTTATTTGGGGTTGTCATATCCCCATTTTGGATTTCGCAGTACTGTACTCGGTTGCTAACCGAGTACATTTCTGCATATTACTTTAGTTCTGCATGCCCTGATTCCTGCTTCTTGGATGGCATATTTACCTCATTTGCATGGTTTTCACCTGCAAATGGGGTAATTTGCATAAGGGGCTGGGAACGTGCAGCACTAGTGCTAGAGCTCTCGTGCACGTCAAATCGGCATGTACGTGGATCACTCGGCCGCCATATTGGCAACATTTCCGCTTACACTAATCATGCACGCCGTGTAAGCTTTTGAGAATCTGGGAGCATGTTCTCCCATACTATGACCCACTGTACTAGGAATTCTGACCATAAATCCTCGCCAGCTACAGTACTTCTGCACTGCTCACAGTCCTTCACACCCAAGAGGATGTTGATGGCTAAGCAATGATCAAGTCATGGTTTAAAACAGCAGAGACTATTCTGTTTGCGCAGGGCTATAATGCCTTCCACACGTTTAGACAGGTAATAGAGCAGCAGGGGAAAAAGGTGACAGTGTCTCAGTCTTCATCCTGATGAGCTTGCATCGTAGCTGGTAAAACAACATGATGCCTAGAGCTTCGTCATGTCAGGTTATTTGGACCAGGACGGTGCTGCACCATGTGTTAAGTATGCATAGAACTCCATCTATGACTCAAGAAAACCACACCACATATCTACAGGAACTAGAATCACTCAGTGTTAAACCCAATACCATTTTAATAGCTGAGCTAAACTCTCCATCTATAGACTGGGAAGCCTACACCACCAGTAGTGCACAAGCACAGAGATTTCTAGACTAACTCAATACAAATGCCCTGGAACAATTAGTCAGAGTACCCACTAGGGGGAACAAAATTTTATATCTTATCCTTACTAATATGGGGGCATCTCACCATCCATTGTGTATCCTCATTACTTGTTAGGTGTAACCATCAAGCTGTCTCCTTCAAAGTAGAACTGAGACCAGAGACTACTTCCACCCACGGTACTTTTAGAAATTTCTCTAAGACAAACTACCTACTCCTAAGTAATAAATTGGCAAGCTTCATATCCCCACCAAACCCAGTTAACTCCACTGAATATGCAGAAATCTACACCACTACACACTACGAGCATGTAAACAGCTATGCAGTACAAGTGCAGGACAAACCTCAGAAATAAACCCACATGTTGGAACAATAATATCAACAAGCTTTACAATAAAAGGAAGAGAATTTTGACCAAAAGTAAGAAGAGTAATTCCCTGAATGTTAGAGCCCTTGTCACAAAAATAAGCAAACATCCCAGGAGCTTAATAAAATCCACCAAAGCCAGGTTTGAGACAAAAAGAGCAAAGTCAGAGACAATCAGAAGGCCTATTTTAGTTATATTCATAATCTCAGAAGCACAACACAGCATTGTGCTGAGCTGATTGTAAACAATGCTACCTACACTGAGGCTGAAGATATAGCAAACCTACTGGCTGATAATCTTGCTGAAGCTTTGCCACCTCACCCCTTCACCTGTCACACAATATATACCTGAAACTCTCTCGCCTCCAGTCATCATACAAGACCAAGTCCTAAAAGCACTATCAGAAGCTAACAATACTGAATCAATGGGTCTTTACAGTATCCCAGAATGCATCTTATATAGCATGAAGCATGATTTAGCCACCCTCTTAACAACACTGTTCAATTTTAGCCTCCGTGCAGGTTTTGTATCAAGTGAATGGAGAATAGATACAGTCATTCCCCTGCATAAGGGAGGACCTTCCACAGACCCA
This sequence comes from Protopterus annectens, assembly GCF_019279795.1. Classification (NCBI taxonomy): domain Eukaryota; kingdom Metazoa; phylum Chordata; order Ceratodontiformes; family Protopteridae; genus Protopterus; species Protopterus annectens. The sequence goes on along the minus strand of NC_056739.1, from coordinate 555,599,644 downwards.
GGCAATTACAGACTCATAAATCTGACCAGCCTCATTTACAAATCCATGTAGAGACTTATCATAGAACTAATCCTTAAGGACAGAGGGAATCTCCAAACATTGGACCCGTCTCAGTTTGGACTCATCAAGGGTAGGTCACGCTTTCTAACCTGGTGGACATTTTTTAAGAGGTCACCAAAGCAACGGATGAATGTAAAATGGTACACACCACATACTTCGACCTGCCCAAAACATTTGACACAATCTCCCACTCAGGCGTAGTAGTAAAACTAAGTAAAGTGGGAATAAATCCCTACTTCACCTGCTGATTTGCCAAATGGCTCACATGTAAGATGCAGAATGTCAAATTAGAATAAGATACCTTCACAAGGAGACCAGTCACCTGTAGAGTCCTCCAGGGTTCAGTGCTGGGACCTCTCCTGTTTGACATCTACTTCTCTGAAGTAAAAACCAATAGCAAAGGGCTCTGGCTGACTAAATTTGCAGATGGACTACAAACTAAAAGCAGTCATTGAATCCCCAAATGACTTAGCCATCCTGCAAGAAAGGTTTTTGCAAGTAAATAACTGGTGACAAAATCATGGATTGAAACTAAATGCCAAAAAATGCATTATCATATCCTGCATTTACCCTGGGGAACTACCACATTGACAGTATACCCCTAACAGTTGATCCAGTTGTTCAGGAGTTGAGAAGTTATGTGAGCAATGACCTAACTTTCAGTCAACATGTGTCCAATGTTGGACAGTGTAGTGGTGCAACGGTAGCATTGTCGTCTCACAGCAAGAGGTTCTCCAGTTCATTTCTCGGCTGGGGTGTCTTCTGTGTGGAGTCTGTATGTCCTCCCTGCATTCATGTGGTTTTCCTCCAGGTGCTCCAGTTTCCACCCACGTTACAAAGACATGCATCTGAAGCATTTCTCCCCAGGCCTCCGCTGAAAATTGGCTTCATTACAAGTCGGACTTTCCCGGTTAACAAATGATAAATAAATAAATAAATACATGTCATAAAAAATCCTTCTTTATTGAGCATCTTCTGTATTGGGTATCTAGATCTAGGGATCTCATTGCCCCCTTTACTCAGCCCTGTTTTGGGCTATCATTAAATAAAATGCTCATTTGACAGGTATCGGTCCAGACACATGCAACAGCTGGTACTTGGACTAACTCAAGCCCTGCGGCTATGCAGCTATTTTCACTATCCTACAGCAGACTGTTAAGAGGTAACTTGTGTTTGGCATGCAAGGCATCCTCCAACCGAATACTGATGGACCTACTGCTCGTTAGCAAGTCAAGTGACATCAGAAATACTCAGTCCAGGGATCTAAACCTCTTCTGCAACATCAACAGGTTGGTTTGGAGGGACAGGTATATCTCGTAGACAATACCGTTGCTCTGGAGCAGACTTACTATCAGACTTACTATTCATGTAAATCAAAGTTCATCCCTGTCCCTATTCAGGAGCAACTGGGCTGAATGGATGGGTAATAGAAAATTTTCCCCGGGACTGCCACCTGAACTGCTAATGGACAGAGACAGCTCTTAAATGCTTTATTTCATGCATGGGTATCTTCAAATTATTTGTGGTATGACCCCATTTATTGTCACTACAGGTAATATATAATTATCAACCGCATTGGATGGGTAAGGCCAATCTATCCTCAAACAGGACTGCTTAATTCATGCACCAAAAGGGAAAATGGGTAGGCTTAATATGGCCCACAAGATCAGCTGGCCTAGTACTTAACTGTGAACATATTCAGACAAAGCTGGCTATACTACAATGCAAACATCCACACGATACTCTTAAGTAACTCACCCACCACCAGCACACATTCATCCATATATTAATCCTTTTATTTACATGACCCCATATTTTACTATGGCAATACTTCATAGAGATACATTTCATGGTGGTGGATAGCTTGTGCTGCATGATAATAATAAATTTGTTTGCAGCGTAGACTTGAATAGCTATATAAGGACATATTACATGAGTAGGCCGATAGCTATACTTTAGGATGATATACAAGTCAGGAGGGAATACCATATGGTAAACACTAGCCAACTTGTACCTAGTTAGTGATTCATCATATCAGTTATATGAATGGGGTGGAAACATGAGTACAGTACAGCAGAAAAAGATTTAGCAAACAGAGGAATGCGTGGTTGGAGCACTGAAGAGGATAGCAGGATTGGGGAGGGCAAATATTTTTGTAAATCTATATCTAAAATATATATACACCCACACACACACATGGTTACAGTGCATTTGGCCTTGCATATATTTTGTCACAAAGTTTTCTTCTGGTGTAAAGGTTTGAATGAACCGTATATGCTGAGTGGTGAAATAGTCAAGTTTTGGATTATTGAATATAAGATAAGTGGGAATGGGTAATAATGACGAAACTTTCATTTGGGCTGAGCAGTGGTGCAGCCGTTAGCATTGTAGCCTCATAGCAAGAGGTTTTCCCGCTCAATTCTCTGCGGGGGTGCCTTCTTTGTGGAATCTGCATGTCCTCCCTGCATTTGCATGTGTTTCCTGTGGGTGCTCTGGTTTTCTCCTACATTCCAATCACAAATGTCTGCAACATTTCTCCACAGGCCTTCGCTCAAAATGGGCTCTGTGTCAGACTTTCCCCATAAACAAATGTTAAATAAAAAAAAATTCTCAGTGAGAGTTTCTGCATTTGGGTTGATTGTGTTTGTGTCTGCATGCTCAAGTGTTTGTGTGTTGGGGTTAGAGTAATGAGTAGGGAAGGAATGTATTTATGGTGTGTGTGTGTGTGTGTGTGTGTGTGTGTGTGTGTGTGTGTGTGTGCGTGTGTGCTCACCTTTGTTATCATCGGGGTACCCCATTGTCTGTGACATACCTGTGACCTCCTTTGTCTTCCTAGTCCTGTCTTATTGTGTATTACCAAGTCAAAGTACTTTGTGTGTGTGTGTGTGTGTGTGTGTGTGTGTGTGTGTGTGTGTGTGTCTCTGTGATGCCTTTCAGGTTAGAGTACCCCCCGAAAAAGTGGTAGATGTGTGTTATGTTTGGAGTAGGCATTTGCATGTCTATCTTGTGAAATGGTACTATTAAGGAATGAGTATTTCGTACCCTAATGTGTAGCGTCAGGTTTAAGGACAGGGGTGTGTTTAGGGTTAGCATAGATAAGTAATGTGTTGGGGGGAGACTCTTGCTCCATTTGCATGTATACTATGCAAACAGTTATCTCTCTATGACTTTATGGCCAACTCATGTTAGCAGTAAAATGTACATCAAGAAAACAGGAACAATATTTTTTTTACAGTATAAAGTTGTTGTTGTGTCTTTCAGCTTATCCCGGTTAGGGGTCGCCACAGCAGAACTCCGGTCTGCTAATGTTTGGTAGTGGATTTTTACGTACCAAATTACCAGCTCTGACGCACAACCTTCAACAAAGGCACACCCATTCACGCAGGCCTCCACACAGAAGATGCTCTAGCTGAGAATCAAACGCGACAACGTCTTGCTATGAGGCGACAACGCTATCGCAGCACCACTACCGTGGTTTTTTACAGTATAAAGTACACTCTACAAATTCAGTCAACAGTTACACAGGATAGACTCCTGAGGAGGTATACTGTGCTCTTCTTTACAGTGGTAAAATGTATTTCACCATTGTCATAAACATGTGATTATGTGCCTGGAAATCGCCTATGATAAGATTACTGTAACTGTAGTACCAGTACCTGTCTGTACTCTTCTGCAACCTCCACCTGCAGTTGTAGAATATGTAACATATGTACCTATATACAGGAAAGCATCTCTGTAGGATGTACACAGTAGCACTACTCTAGGGTATCACTACTGTTGTGTACTAACCTGGCCTGTCACATGCACATGCAGTTGATGTTATAGATTCTCTAACATACCTACCCATCTGTATGTAATTGTATCTGCAGGATGATGACCCACAACACAAGAACCTTCTGTCCCTCCCTGTCAAGTCTGCCCTCCACATATGGTGTGGGTGTATGCCAAGGGGACATCGGTTGTGAATATTCATGTACACACAACCCCTGTCCACATAGATTAGCAGCCCGTGTCACTTCTACACCTCCAAGAATTTCGACCCATGTTGCTTTTGAATCCCCATTACCTGCCCACCGCATCTGTATGCATGCACAAGTCCATCCCTGCCAAAAACTCAAAATGTTGATCGCGCACATGAGCGAATAATCTGGAAGTCGATTTTGGATTTTTGGGGTCACAGTACAGTGAAGATTGGAATATTTGCCCTTTTCTCACTGTAGTGCGATCTCAGAGTAGGAATATATATTTAGCGGGGGGGGGCACAGCCCCCCACAATAGCGATTTTGAGTTCCTGATTATTCGCTCATGTGAGCGATCGACATTTTGAGTTTTCGTTGTTCTGACATAGACCCCCTGCCAGTGCTCACCTTTGTTATCATTGGGGTACCCCATTGTCTGTGACATCCCTGTGACCTCCTATGTCTTCCTAGTCCTGTCTTATAGTGTATTACCAAGTCAAAGTACTTAGCCAACTGTGTCCAGACATCATTGGCCTACATTTGTGGTCTGTGGGACACACTGTTCCTTGACATTAGGAGCTGCACAACAGAGTAGTGTTAGAAGTGTATCAAAGACAGGATATGTTGGGTCTCCTAGAAAACATGCAACATAGTGACAGACAGGTCTGCATGAGTGTCACCTCCTGTTGCAAGCCTCATGGATGATTTGAAATTTTAACATATCTTTGTGAAAGTGAGGAGGGAACAACTGTCACAGCAGAAGGGGTGGACTTAGGTTTTGGAAGTGTTCAAACTCCATGTTTGTTACAGGAAGACAAGCCAGGTTAGTAGGCATAAAACATGCAGTATAGCAACTGGACAAGTTGCTTCTAAAGAACATGCAATGAACACTACATGCATGCTCTATGGATACTCTAGATGTTCGAATTCAGTAGATTACCAGCAAAGGTATATGTAAGTTGCTTTCCTGCCAGTGTCCACCCACCATTTTTATGCACACCACTGAGCATCCTGTGTTACAGGAGTGTTCAATATCACTCTGTTACTGCTTGTTTTGTGTATTCATAAGACAGATCACAGTTACTATAATACCTGTGTAGGATGGGCCAGGACAACAGGTTGAAGACAACACCTGCAGAAGATGTGACAATACTGGCAACACATAATATTTTGACACTGCCTGCTTCTGTCCTGGGTGGTCCTAAACCCATTGTCCTGGGTAACAATGCAGCCTCACTCACATCCGCATTACAGGACCAGTAACCCTCTGGACAACTGTACGTCCTTGTATTTCTAGGCATTTGTGCATTTAATGAGAGCTCTGACTTCCACCACCCTCATTCTTTGTTGAGTAAGTAGAGATGTCTATTTAATGATGCACCTTACATTTTACATACCACTGTGTACGTAATTTTTTTCTGTATGATGTCCCACTTACACAGAAGTAGACTAGACATGGCCAGTTTTCATTCACTGCCATATACTTTGCAGAGTGCTGTCTGGGAGTGTGGCGTGGCCAGAGGGTGCTGAAGGATGTTGTTCTGATGGCTAAGATCCTGCTGTTGCAGAGCAGAGGTTCCGTGGTCTGATGGCTGGACTGTCTGCTTCCTGTTAAAGTGTTTACTCAATATAGATTGTCTTATCTTTGCATTAAATCACATAGTGCACAAAGTACTGAATGTCATTTTCACATTATAGGTGAATGTTTGGCAGCTGATTTTGCTTGGGAAAAAACATTTTATAATAACACTTTTCCTACAGTTATGCAACTGAATTTAAAGTAAACTTTAACCTCAGTGGCATCATGTAGTGAAAGCATGATGTGTGTCCATAGGCTTTAATTGAGTACACTGCGCTCATACAGAGGTACAGCCATTAAAGTTTATGAAATGAGTCTCTTGTCTGCCTACTGATGTCAAAATGGAATACACTAAATTTATTTGGGCTGTGGTTTAATAAAAAACATTACAAAGCTCTTTATTAAAAATGGCTGAAGTAGTAAATTAGAGCAACTCAAATACATTGCAGCACGTAACTCAGTACCCACAGTCACAAACAAATCATTTTAATCATGCTATGTGACATGTCATTCTACAAAGAACTTATAGACTATGGCAAGAGCACAGTGCAGTGCCTGCTAGATGTACCTAGGTAGCAGAACTGGGCCATTAGCAGGTCAAGTGCTCTCCCTGCAGTCCTCCTGTTTTGTGCATGAGTGATGTTAACTTGCGCTTTAACCATACTTTGTGGGTACTATACAGGCGTCATCAGTCTGAGTTCCAGCAGATATCCTGCCAAACCTACATCACAGTAAGGACATATGGGGGAGGGGGTTATGACATGTGTATACATTCTGTAAGTGGCTATAGATATCTGAACAAATCTGTGTATCTGCACTTACCTACTAGATAGTCCTATTGAATGTCTGTATGAAAGAAGCAGTGGTATAGATGATTTGTATGCCATATGTAGGAATCATTGGCATTGCCAGGATGCTGTGTGGGCAAATTAATCATTAGGCCCTATGTCTTGCACACTGCTTGGCAGATGATGGAATAACAGCCCTTCCTGTTGATGTACCATTGCCTGTGGACACTAGGTTGGAGGCTTTATTGCTACATGTGTGCAGTGCTTCCAGTCCATGAGGGAGGCAGGCAGTGTCATAGAAGTTGTGCAAGGTGGTGGCTGTCACCCCTGTTAAACTAGGGAAAAGATGTTATCATCTATATGTGTCAAACATTTATGAAGGCGTGTTTTGAATATTCTACATGCTGATACCTCTGATACATTCAGTGTATCTCCTGTCTTTAAAAAGCCCCTGTAGGCAAGAATGGTAAGTTCTGCACATAACTTGTTTCAAGAGGTGTGGATAGTAGACACATTTCCTAAAGCTCTGGTTTGTGGACCAATACAAGTCAGACAATGCTGGTATAATATCCTGACATATGCAACAATGGCCCTGAAGCTGTTGGACTGTCAGCTGATGAGATAATGCTCTTCAATAGATCAGTATTGCAGTATCCATAAAATGTAGGCTGTATCCTGCAAGGATACCATACATCTGGCTAGTCTACAAAGCTTCAGGCACCATCTTTATGTGCTGCATATCTGCTGTAAGCATAAAAGGATATGCTAGTATGGGGGGGTGACCTGTGGACATGCCAAAACTCAGAACTGTCTTGGCGCTAGTCTGCATATACAGACTGTCATGAGTATCATACTTACTGTATCCATGCAGTAAGCTACAGCACATTGTCTCCAGGCAGGTAAGTACCCCAACTGGTGACACTTTATTTTACAAAATTTGTTTTTATGTCTACCAGAAAAGGAAAGTATAGTTTCAAGGTGCCATGGGTTTTCAGTTCAGAGCTGCTTATTTGTTTGATGTGCAAATTTCTTACCTTCACTTGGATCCTAAGCTGTTCCTTTTTTTTTTTTTTTAATTTCTGCCAATGTCTTTTCTTTGCAGCCTTTGATCGTGTGATCACATTTAGCACCCTTCAAATTTAACCAAAAAATCTTACAGAATGCATATGCAGGTGGGACACTTAAACAAATACAGATCACTTTCATATCATGTGACTTTAGCCTTCAGTCACTATTTGTTCTAACAACGTATATCTCCTACTTACGAGTCTTGCAATCTGTTTTGTTGTATATTTTTAGATTACTGAATTATTTTTTACCATGAGCAGATCTTTAACTAAAATACTTTAATAGGTTTAACATTTATGTAATTTCAAAGGAATGATCAGCTGTGCCCCCAAGAATTTCAACTTCATTACCATAGTTTGCAGATGAAATCACAATTGCACAGACTTTGTGAGTGTATTATTTTTGTAAGGAATATTTCTTGGTGTACCTGCATTTTCCTTAAACCTCTCCGTTTCTTTGCTTAAGGATTCTGAACAAAACCAAAAATGGGGAGAGGGAAACAAAGGTGCCCTGATCTCAGACAACTTTTAAATATTACTCTAATTATAATTAATAGAACAAAAGGTCATGCATAAAAAATGTATTTTCTGAACAAGAAAATGCACAAAACGTATCTATCATTGAGTTAATGTAGTCCTCAGTGATTGAGTAGCCATAAATTGTGGCACAAAAACAGGGTAAAGTAAAGAGTATTCCTCAAAATCTGGGACAGTTGATAGCTATGCTAAAGGAATAAAAAATGAAAATATTGGTTTAATGTTAAAACAATAGAAAAAACATTAAAGCAAACACTGAGCACTTTTGTCTTACATTATATTACGTACTACAATCTGATAAGTAAATGCAAGTGTTAACACTAAAATGCTCATCGTTTGTTTTGAACATTTTCCCCTTCCTTTTGCTTCACACAATCTGTTTAATTTGCTTTTTAATACCTTTTATAACTAAAAAAAAGTGATTAGCTGTGAATGATCACAATGGGTGCAAATCCGTTACAGTGTATAGCTTCCACAACAATGGTTGCTGGTAACACAGCAGCAGTAAGCAGTTGATAGAACCTAATAATGTATTGTTATTTGCAAGTTAATGTTACAGACTTCTTTCTTACTTTGCTGTGCTTTTTAAATAATGTTTAAAAAAACCTGAGAGGAAAAAGTGGCTTGTATACATGTCATCACTAACTTCTGTCTAACATAATATGTAGTGAAATGGAACATGAAAGCACTCAGTAATTGCTTTTATAAATTGTTTTTCCTACTTTGGGATGTTACATTTTTTTAGGCTTCCTTTTTAATACAATGTAAATTTATTACAAGTAAGGGGACATTTATTCTTAAAAACGGTTAGAGTTGTAATTGCTGCCATTTTGCCATAATTACCAATACTGTGATATGCTGCCTTGCTAAACTCGCTTTAGTAAAGAAACTTCCTGGCATGCTGACACATATGCTTGCCTAAGTGATGCATTTGCAAGAACATCACTACTTTACAGCAATTGAGAAAATTGAGAAATAATTAGAAAGTACTGTTGTTTTTATCATTTATTGTTTTGTCATGAACAGAAACAAGATGAAGCTGATACATTATGACTTTGTCAGTAAATGAAGTAGTTTGCACCTAATAACCACCTTTTCATAAGCTCAAACAGGGGCATTTTTGTTATTGAAATAAGAGATTTTGCATGGCAAATGATAGCAACAACCAATTGAAAGGAGTCCACTATAGTTTTTTTTTTCTTTATAATACTAAAGTATCCATCCATCCAACCACAATCCCTTTTTCCCATTTTTGCACATGGGGTCATTTTGCAATGACAGTCATCCAGAGCCAATGTTTACACCACCAAGTGGCTAGCCCTGCAGCGGAAGTTCTTCCACACTACACACTCATACGCACACTCACACCTATGGCCAATTTAGAGTGTCCAGTCCAGCTTGTCTTTGGAATGTGGGAGGAAATCAGACCACCCAGAGAAAACCCACACAAACTCAGGGAGGACATGCACATGCTGCACAGGAGGCACCTCAGCCAAGAATCAAACCTGGGTAACCTCCTGCTGTGAGGTGACAAAACTATCTGCTAGACCACTAGCTAAGTCAGATGGAAATTAACTGTTTTATGCAACCAGTAGAGGTAACTTGGGAAATAATTTTTGTCTTAATGTCAGATCATTTATTTTTATGTTTTTGGACAAGACACCATTGCCTAAATAAGGGCTGTCGTACGTAAAAGGAGACATGCAATAACCCTAGTCTGTACCATGCTGAAATTTCTCTTGGTTTAACTATATAAAGTACATATGTCAGATCTTTGAAGCAGGATGAATTTCAGTCACTTGTTAATGTTACAGTTTTACTAATATTTCTTCTTAACAACTAAAGATCATACTGTTCATAATTTACAGCACAGTTTGTGGAAGGTGATACAATGTCGTTTTTTTGTCTCACAGTGAGCCTGATGTTTATCTTCTTGTCTGCTACTTTGTGTATTATTACAGCCCTTCAGGCACTTTACTCAGTTTAGTGTTTGTCCTTGAACAGTTGTGCAACAGTAAACATTAGCTGATACTATCACTAAAGTTATGTCTTACTCAGAAATGGAAAATAGTGGATTCTCTCGAGTATTAACATTTTTAAGAGTATAGCTTCAACATTTTGAAGTGCATATCTTCTAGTAAAGTGTGTGTGAGTTTTGGGTGTGGGGTGCTTCTGTCGGCTGATTATATTTATTGCAGAAAAATATCCTGTGTATATGTGTGCATAGGGGTGGGGTGGAATCCTTTTTTGTAACCAGATTTTGCTACACAAAATCAAATTGTTTGCATTGTCCATTACAGTACAAAGTGATACCAAGCAATTGTACATTTTCTGTTATAATCCTGTGAGTGATTAATCCTTTCTTGTCGAGTATGAACACATCACATGGAAATAAATCAATGTGATATGCATTCTCATTTGTTTATTCTTCGTAGTCTTTCCCATTTCCTCAACAGCTTTCTGCCATTCCATCAGTGCATTTAGTATAAGCATGGCTGGAGATTTAGAACCCTACTTTTGGCATTAGTGGACCTCTTTCACATGCAGAGATATGGGCAATCATGGAGGACAGGATCCCTAATGACAAGAAATGCAAGGCATAGACCACTCTGCAGGAGACTATAAGAAACTCCAGAAAGCCATATCACTTCAAGTCTTTCCTGGTAGTTAAGGGACTTTACTCCAAAATTTTAGTTAGCAACATCTGGGGCCTTTCCAGTTATTTTTTATGTTTACAAAGGTATATCCCAAAGATGGCATTGTACTCAATAATTGATATAATTAAAGTATGCAACAAAGGTAAAAAGATTTAGGATTTGTGTATTGTCCAAAGCAGACTGCAGAAAATTCTCCTCAGGTAGACTGCAAAGATGTGATTGGAAGAATGATAAAACTGTGAACATCTTTTCTGGGAATGTAACAAGTTGGCATTCTCTAATAATTCCATACAGGGGTACTTTGTAGGAAATATTGGGGGAGCAAATTATTGCAGTTTAAGCAATTATTTTTTGAGCTGCAATATATAAACTGTAACTGCCTAGCATAGTAAGATCTTACTGAGTTTAATGCTGTTAGCTGACAAAAAAGCAGTTACTGGAAAATGGAAATCAAAATCTAAACAATCAATGACTGAAGTACTGACTGTTGTAAATCAGATAACAGAATTAATTACAGGTGGCTATCTTTAGAAAAAGGAAGAAAAAATACATAGTAATAAATGGAATTTGTGAAAACAATACATACCAAAATGATACAAAAGATAAAATCCCCAAGGAATAAACTGTGCCTGCAAGCCAAAGACCAATGTAACTGAAAAAGACAAGGCACAGAAACACAACTTAAAACATAAAAAGTTTAAAAGTTTAATAAGGTAAGCGCTTTCGCACCAAATACTAGTGCTTCATCAGACCATATAAAAACTGCATCAGCAAACACTTTTAATATATTCACATTAATTCAGAACAGCCTGTACAAATCAAAGAAAGGTAAAGACTTGACATTAGCTTGTATTATTTAAAGAGACATTGTGTTTTTAGTATAGGCTTAATAGAAACCATGTAATTTAGACCTGGGTATTTATCTGCTTGCCATAATATAATCCAATGCAATTCTTTGGTTTCAGTGAAGTTTTTAACTTCACCACCACATATATTTTCAGAAATAATTTCAGTAACTTGAAATCTAAAACCATGTTCACTCTCATTCTGCAAACAACGTCTGGCTAGTGCATTCTTAGTGTAGCCATTCCTAATGCAATAAATGTGTTCCCTGACCCATTCCATTAGTGACCTATTAGTTTTTCCTACATAGAAACAGCGACAAGCTGTGCATATCAGCAGATAGATCAGATTCCTAGTTCGACAATTAGCTTTAACCTCAAATTTGTATTCAAGACAAGAAAATGGATGAATAAAATATGCTGATATGTTAATAAACATACAGAAATTGCATCTAAGGCATGACTGGTGCCTGTCCAACAACCACCCTGTCTACTTTCTTGTGTCACGTTTTTATAACAGTTTTATTTTAAGAGATTTCTTATTCTTAAAGGCAAAATTCGATCTATGGCCAAAACTTTTGGGATGTCATTGTCCAAGCTCAATATAGACCAATTCGACTTAATGATATTCATTATGCAGTCATATCACTAGTGTAGAATAGGATATAGGCAAACTATTCCTTTTGCTAGTAGCCTGAGAGGACTTAGCCTCAAAAACTTGGTTTGAAAAATATGGTTGTGCCTTATTTTCCCTGTGTATAGCTCCCATACAAATATTCCTTTCAACCTCACATGCCTTATACCCTCTTTCATGGAATTCTTTCTTAAACATCTGAACATCTTGTCTGAAAACATCATTGCAATTGTTCAGTCAAGACATTCTCATTGTTTGACCTTTAATAACATTCTGGAATATATGGCCAGGGTGCATGCTATCCCTATGTAGGATAGCATTTCTTCTACAGGGTTTTCTATATAATTTGGTCTGTAAATTCCTAGTTGTGTCAGTACTAACTAGTACATCAAGGAAATCTGTTTCACTGGTGGAAAAGTTATATGTAAATTTAAGAAAAGATGTAGTAGACTCTAGATGGCTATTAAACAACATAAGCTGTCTTTCAGTGCCCCCCACACACATAAAACAAGTTGTCTACAAATCTCCTGTAGAAGCTAACCAAAGGAGCATAGTCATCTACGTTTAACAGGGAATTCTTCTCCCATTCAGCCATAACTATGTTGACGTAGCTACTGGCACAGGGTGTGCCCATAGCTACGCCAACCTTCTGTAAGAACAAGTGTCCTTCAAAGAGAAAGACACTCTTTTCTAACACAATTTCTAAGAACATGCAAATCAGGTCAATTTTACTTAAAGTATATTCACTATTTTTAACTAGGAAGTCATGTATTATAGAAATTCCCAGGGGGTGGGGGTGGCAGTAAATAACGATACAACATCCATGGTTACTAGTAACTAGGAAGTCATGTATTATAGAAATTCCCAGGGGGTGGGGGTGGCAGTAAATAACGATACAACATCCATGTTACTAACAAGCAACCATCTCTCAACTTCCCATTTACACTATACTTGTATAAATCTTCAAGAATCTGTTTGCTCTCTCTTAGGAACTGTTCTTGTCTATCTAATAAAGGTCTCAAATTCCTTTCAATAAATATAGAAAAAGGCTCAGTGAGCCAGCCACTTCCAGAAACTATAGGTCTAAATGGGGATTGCAATGCATTCTTATGTATTTTTGGGAACCCGTGAAAAACTGAGATCAAAGGAAACTCAACAGATTAAGTGTGTAATTCACTAGTAATAATGTGGCTATAATGACAATCAAATAAAGCAGCATCAACTTCAGCTTTCATGGTATCTATCACATCAAAATCAATACGAACATATATATTCTCATCAAGCAAAGTAGAAAAAATAGTATTAAAATATTAATCATCCATTATAATAATAGCTCCACCTTTATCAGCATTTTTTATCATAATGTCACCATCTTGTTGCAGGGACACTAGCGCTTCTCTCTCTAAAGCGCTCAGATTACAAAACTTTCTTTTACGTATACCACTGTATATAACATATTGTAATTTGAGTGCTTCAGAAAAAGAAGTGCTAGCGTCCCTGCAACAAGATGGTGACATTTAATGGATTGATTTACACCAGGTGCTACGTTTTCCTCCCACATTATAAAGTCAATGCAGTGTGTGGATTGAACACTCTAATTGGCCATAGGTTTAAGTGTGTGTATGTCTGTATAGCATGGAAGAACATCTGTGTTAGTGTTACCCACCCATCTCTGTGAACATTGACACTTAATGATTATCCTGTTGAAGTAACACACTGACTCCCATGTCTAAAAATGGGAAAAAGAGGTTGTGGATGGATGCATGGATGTAGTATAGTTGTGTAAGTAAACGTACCGTAACAATAGTAGCTTGAATGATCACTGCTGCAGTAGATTATCCCCCTTATTTTTGTTGGGTTTTTGCCAGGGTATTGACTTTTTATTGTTTTATTCCTAGCATTGTTCTCTCATGGAATTAGCCTCCTTCTTCCTCAGCCTCCTTCTGTCTCGTGGCATAAAAACTCAAAAAGGCTTGGCACTTAAACCTGACTTTTAGTCAGCTCAGTTTGAGCTACAGGATATAGCCTATAGTGCTTAGGCTGCTGCAGCAGTGATCATTTGAACATCTACTGTTATGGCAAGTTTGCTTGCATAGCTATACTTCATATGCATACATGAGAAACCCACAGTTTGAAATACCAAAGATCTTTGAAAAAATTGAACAGTTAACAAAAACCTGACAGGATGTAAAGTTAATGCTTCTGAACAAAAGTAGTAAGAGTCAAGTTATGAGCTGTCAAATGACTTAGGACAAAATTTCTCTTTTCTGGTGGGACACTAAAAAATTGAATACCTGGGAGTCTGGATTATGGAAGACGCACAACAGGCAGCAAAGAAAACATGTTGGATGCAAAAGAAAGTAACAAGATACAAAACAAAATGTAATAAGCAAGCTAAGAATATGGAAGATGACATTCAGGGAGTTAAGCAGTAAAGATGTTCTTGGTATCACTGATACTTTGTGTAGCTCAGGCCTACCTTTTCATCCTAAGTGAAGACATTTGACAGACTATAGCAAAGGAACTCCTACAAATTTATTTGGGATAATAAAAAAGTGAGACTGAGGTTAGAGGGTTTGCAGTATCCAGTTGAAAAGGGAGGTTTAGCCTTACCAGATTTGAAACAGTATTTTCAGGGCCACAAGCCGGGCTAATATATTTATTGCAGGGTGATTCATATAAGGCAAAGTAGAAAAGAGTGTTACTATGTAAGAGAAGAGGGTAAGCTTGAAGACGTTAGTAAGGTTTTAGCACCTGATGGAATAAAAGAGAGAGAGAGAGTCATGGAATACAAGGCTATGTACAGAAGAATATGTTGTGTATAATCAGTAACAAAGAAATTCAAGAATAGAAACAACAGATGTTACCTATTGAATTTACAGAGAAAGGAAAACTGGTAAGCAGAGGAGATTAATCAGCTCCACTATCAGAGTGGAAGAATAAAGATTGTGATACTGGCAACAGATTTTTAGTAGGGAAAGTTGGAAGGAGTTGGACGATGTAGAAAGAATGAATTTGGCTCCAACCCAGGAGAAGAACTGTTATGTAGTGGACTGATATCAGCAGAAAGGGCAAGAGAAAGGTATACTGGAGGTAGGGTCCCCCAACCAGTCTCAGTCCTATGTTGTGAGGATAAGAACAAAGCAGGTAAATGTAAACAGTCATTGTCTAGGGCATATTATACTTTAGGTCAGCTAAAATGGAGTATAACTACACAGTTTAGTTTGGAATGGTCAAATCCTCTACAAAAAAAAAGAAAAAAAAAACTGCATAGGAGACCAATGGAAAGAAATTTGTCTAATCCCCTGTTATGCGACTAAGGCAAGGAGGTTTAGAATATTTGATGGAAGTGTCTGCACAATTATATTTGCACCCAGGATAGGCTTCACAATAATAATTCACTCAAATGATGGCTTCTGCTGGAGAGGCAACAAAGGAGTGATGAGGACTTAGGGACATGTACTCTGGGGATTTGACAGACTAAAGAAATATATCTCAGAGGTTCAAAAGTTAGTTAACAAGGTTTTAAGGAAGAGATTATTATTGCCAAGGAACTAGGCTGAATGGAAGGTGCAATACTGAGGAAGAAAAAGGTTTTATCATCACTCAGTGTTAAGGGCTAAAAAGTAATTACCAAGAGATAGAAATCTAAAGAGCAACCAATGGTAACAGAATTAAAACTGACTATGGAGGAGATAAAGAAAAGCAAGCCTAAGATCGCAAGCCAAGACATGAATAAATAGCTAATCACCAAATGGTTAGGCGAAGAAGTTACTATATCAATAGGCAGCAAGGAGAATGATAGTCTAAAGAAAGAATCCAATGAAAGGTTTAATAACCTAGGTATACATGTGACTAAGGATGACTGAACCTATTGTATACACTTAATTGGATAGTAAATAGTTCTAAGATTTACCACAGTCATGTTACAGCATAGAAATCCTTGTTACACTAAGAAAAAGAGTGAACTGTATGTAGCACATGTAGTGTAACTAAGATAGAAAGGAAAGCATGGTTAGATAGAGAAGTCTTGATGAAAATGTACATGTGGATTATTATATATGTAACCTTCAGTCCTGGGCCAAAGAAACGACTGTATCTGTAAATTACAGTCTGTGTTTTTCTGGCTGCTGATAGAACAGCTGATGTGCACTTTGCAGAAGGATTCGACAATATGTATGAAAATAGAACAAGTAGTACATTCCTGGAAACCAAAAGAAATTGACAGTAAAAAAAAAAAGGTGACACAGAAAGAGATGGAAAGATTCAGATAATTTTATAGGCACTGATAATATACATAGATAGATGGTCTTTCCAAAATGTTATCGATGTCCATTTTTAATGTCAGGGCTGGTTTATATAGAAATCGCATGACATGAAAATAACAGAAGTAACAGTATTTCCTTAGATCCTAGAATAAATACTAATAGTGCTTTGTTAAAACAATAGAGAAATATCAGTTGACCACACTGAATGTTTACAATAGACTACAGAGAAATTTAGTAAAAATAGAATGGTTATCTGATAGACTATTTCGCAGTGAGTGAAGAAATAATTGAGAAATGCAGAATGTTTCATAGTGAGTGAAGAAATAATTGAGAAATGCAAAATATAAGTAGATGTCAGAAATGAAAGTGAACTTTGCCACTAACTGTGAAAAATAATTTAGGTAATGGTTGAATGAATGCTGGCTATGAAATATAATTTAGATAATAGCTGAATAAATGCTGTCAATGAAATATAATTTAGATAATGGTTAAATGAAAGCTGAGTTCAAATGCGATTCAGAAAGAGTTACAAAGGAGACAGAAAACATAAAATGCCACATCTGGAATTTAAGAAATCAAAAAGTCCCAGGTCCAGATGGTAATATTAATGAATTATGTAAAACTGCCCTCAACGGTTGGGTAAATATATTGTGTGTCTGTTTGAGAAGTTATTTTTGAACTCTAATTTTTCTGTATTAGGGAAGATTAATAGTCCATGTTTTAAAGAAGCGGGACAGATGTGATCTCATGATGTACGGACCAGTAACATTAACAGAGACATTACTTTCTTTAATGCAATTATTTTACGGAAATGAAAAACAGAAATATATAGGATAGTAATATCAAGGACTGAATTTATGATGGGCATGTACACGTTGTGTTACCTTCCTCCAGTTCAACAAGTACCTTCACATGGTGCTGCATGGTCCTCCAACATGAAGACATGTAAAGCTGTGAAGGGCTGGCCCTGTGGCCATGATGAATGTTGATGTATTCAGAGGGGGTGGTATATGCTAATTAGCCTTGTGTTTTCTTATTGAACTGCATGGCCGAGAGATCCAAGAAAGAGCTTGCACTTGGCCATTTAGATCAGCACAGCCATCTCCAGCACATCATGGCAGTGAACACAGCATGAGGGGAACACTACACTTCAGGGATTTCTTTTAAAGGGAAATAATGGCACTGACAGCAAAACACTGATTGGAGTAGAGGATACATTAGACCACCAGGGATTCATTTGTAAAGTACTGTATCAGCACCAACATTTCTGCAGGGACCAGTGGTGGGGGCTACACTAGACTACCAGAGATTCATCTGTAAAGTCCTGTACCAGTATCAGTATCAGTGTTACTATGGGTATGGGGGGGGGAGGGGGAACCACCAAACACCAGAGAACACTTAAGTGTAGTGATGACACCAGCATTACTGTGGGGTGGGGGAAACACTGGATTTGAGGGATAAAGTGAAGTTTCATAATGGCACAGACATCATGAGGAAGATCTGAGGGTGGGGATACACTAAACATCCATGATAATTCTCTAAAGTGTGGTACTGGCACCAGCATTGTAACAGAGATTGGGGTTGGGGAATATGCTAGACTACCAGGATTTAATACATGCATGCCATAATGGCACTAAACTATTATGTGGATGGAAGGAGCCACAACAGGGTAGATAGGGTAGGTACAGGTACAGGGACTGTGGTTTGTGTGCATCTGTGAGTGTTTGTGTTTGTGTACTTGTGTGTGTGAGAGAGTGACTGGGGGAGAGGGAATGCCGATGCCTACATGAGCAGCAGGTTACTACTTTGATATGCAGATCAGCCATGATCTGCACATCACTGTAGTAACTGTGATTCAAGAAGCATGCAAATGAGGTCTTACCTTGTCACTGCTAGCATGTTTCTGAATTACAAATGGTCATATCATGATAGAAGGGCCTTTCTAGTACAAGCCATATAGCTCACACCATGAACTTTAATGAATTCCCAGGCAAGACTTTTGTATATATATGCCAGTAAAAATCGACACCATGTGCCTGTCTTTTCTACAGAATATAAAAGAGAAATGTGCTTAAATCTGCAAGTAACAACTGATCTGATGTTGTTAATCTTCGTTTATTCCTTACTGATGGGTTATCAGTTCCATCCTCGGAACTGAGCCGGCCTTATGTCAAGCTTGCATCAGCCAAAAACTCTCAAGCCAAGGTCCTACCCAGAATGCTCTGCTCCCTGTTACCTCAGATCTCGTTTGCCGTGTTGCTGTACAGCCGTGTCAAGCCACACTCTCTCAGCTAAGTAAATAATTTTTTGAAAGTTTATGTATTGTGAGTACTTTAAAAGTTTTTCAGTAAATTACTTTTATTATTCTCTTACCCTATCGTATCCTTAAGACTCTCTCCCTTTAGTCTCTTTCCCTTTATTCCCCTTTTTCTTACACTTTGAGGTAATTCTTCATTACCATCGTTGGTAATCCATCTTTCTTTTCTCTTCTTACCCTTCTGGGTAGCCTTTCTTTACTCTTGGTACTGTCGTTCTTCTCCACAACATTATGGTGGACAAGAAAATTAGTGTTGGTTTCAAACAGTGTAAGGATTGCAGCCGTAAGTTACTGCTTTCCGATGGCCATGACTTGTGTCTATTGCCTGAATGTCTCCCACCTTACTATGGATCCCCCGTGTGGGATTTGTATAAGTTTTTTGACCAGGACTATTAATGAAAGAAAGAACAAGTTAATCCTGAAAGGTCTCCTCAAATCTCCTTTCTGTGAGGTTATTTCTGGGTCGGAGAGCTCACCCCTCCTGCTAAACCCTGTAGGAAGTGTTCTTCCTCTTCCTTATCTAGGTCACTCACTTCATTTCCCACTGGAGATTGCAGAGAGTTGACTCATAAGAAAGTGAAAATTGCTAGTCTGGTGCTGCCATCTGTGACCCTTTTGGCTCCAGCCACGGCACCGCCCAAGTTGATTCTTGCTCCAGCCATGTCCTCCTTATCGCCACTGGCATCTGAGTTCCCAGTGCAGACACTTATGGCTCTGACATTTTCGTCGGAGCCCTTACCAGCACCGTCCCTGCAGGTACAGTCTCCTTTGGCACCATTGGTGCAATCCCCTTCAGCCCTGAGTCTGATACTGTCCTCCACGGTGCAGACACTTTCTGCACCAACATGGCCTTCGGTGCAGTCCTTTTCGGCACTGTCATTGTTACCTGTGCAGAAAACTTCCGCGACGGCACCATACCCATTGTGCAGACACTTGACTTTTCGGTGCAGACACCTTCAACTACTGTGGGGCTGCCTTCATTGGAGCAGACCACCTCAACTCCATTTTCCTCAATGCAGACATCCTCGGTTCCAGGCTCTGCACCACTCGAATTAGCAAGGACAAAGTACTTTCCTTCTTTGGATCCGTTTGTTGGTAGCCAATATAGCCCTTTTCTAGAAAGGCCAAAATTGCCTTCAGGTTTCTCTATGAGGTCGACCAGGAGCCTCTCTGAGCAAGATGTGTTGCGGCTTACTGACCAGTTGCTTGTGGCCAGGGGTCTCTCTCAGCCATCTAAACCTATGTTCCCTCCTTCAGGTGAATGTATTTCTCCTCAAACTCCAACGTACACTCCTCCTTCGACCTCCACCCAAGCATCGAAGCCCCTTCCTCTGACAGCAGCTTCCCTCCCTCCAACCCCAGTGGTGGACGTCACTTTGGAGCTGGAGTCGTCCTTGTGGCCCTTGGTGCATTGGGGTCTTCTCAGGCTAGTGGTTGTGCCATGGGGAGGTCATTCTTGGTTCCACTCCGATTTTTTCTGTGGCACCCTCTAGGAATCCTCCCTCTCTCATGCTTCATAGTCCTCTTGAGACTCCTGGTCTGAGAGTCAGCTCATCGGAGCTGGGTGTGATCCCGATGCCAAAGTTGTCATGCTCAGTTCTGGGTTCCCATCCCTCTTTGGGCAGGCCAGCCTTAAAGGCCATGGAGAGGGTGCTTGCCTCCACTGACAAACCCTCCATGTTGGAGTCCTCTCCCCCCCTCTGTGCCGCAACTTTCACAAGCCTCAACCACTGAACACCGGGCACAAGGGCCTCAGATTTCTCCCTCCTCAGGAGACCCCCTCTTTGCAGTCTTCCCCAGAACCTCCCACTAAGGAAGTACATCACAAGGCTTCATGCAAGAGGAAGCACATGGACTCCACTGAGTCCGTATCTTTGACCGAAGATACTGACTTTGATGATGGGGAAGGATCCCCACTGTCACCCTCTGATGATGTGTCCTTTGCTGACATCCTCGAGATCCTTAGACAGATGGGTGACTAGAAGTCCTCTAATCCTTCCTCAGAGGAATCCATATTCCTGCAGGCCTTTTGTGCCCAACCCCCTACCTCCTGGTTTACCCCACTGGCCCGTGAGCTTGTCCAGCTCATTGTCCAGCGCGTATGGAAGGCTCCTGGCACCCTGGAAGCTATACTGTGGAGGCATGACAAGATCTTATCTCCCCCAGCTGAGCATCCCCATTGGTCAAGAGGTCTTCCAGTAGATGCCATGGTGGTGGCAACTGCAACTAAAAAAAGACTTGGCAGAAGAGAGCCAAACTGTCCATCCACCCACCAAGGAGTCCCAGGTGATAGACAGACCCGGGAAGCATGTGTTTGCTTTATCGACCTTCGTCGTAAGGTCTTTGAACTATTTGGCACACTTTACGAGGCTCCAGAGGGGTCTTATCAACCAACTCTCTGAAACCTCGGCAGGAGCTGTTTCTAATGAGGTCCCTGCTTCTCAGGTAGCGACTCTAGAATCCATATCAAATTCTTCCATGTGTCTTATTTCACATGCAATGGAAGGAGCGGCAGGTGCAGGTATAGTTATGAGACAACATGCCTGGATGCGCCTTTGTGACTTTGCGGACTCCTTTAAGGTTTCCTTTATGAATGCCCCCATTGAGGCCACTTCTCTGTTTGGCCCTAAAGTTAAAGGTACACTGGCAAGGTGTGAACAAGATGGCAAGACCCTATATGCCCCTTTTGGAGCAGAGGAGGTCCTCAAAACTGGGGTTCCAGAGATTCTTTCTTTGGCCAACACTATCAGAGCTGAAGCGTTGCCTGACTGCCCAACTCTGGAAGCGGCCGGGGGTAATTTATTCCTTGTACCCCACTGCCTGGCGAAACATAACCACTGACTCTTGGGTACAACAGATAATATCCAAAGGCTGTCGCATCCCCTTTTATCTCTGTCCAACCTAATCCAGAGAATTATCTGACATTCCACCCAGTTAAAGGGAAGCAGCAGCATGTGAAATTCAAAAGCTGCTACAAAAAAGAGTTATCCTAACTGTCCCCCCAAACCAGATAGGATCCAGTTTTTACTCAAGGTTCTTTTTGGTGCCAAAAAAGACAGGGGACGGGAGACCAGTTCTGGATCTCAGCATACTGAACAAATTTGTAAAAACAGAGAAATTCCGGATGGTCACGGTTCAGTCTATCTGTCCTCTTCTGGAAGAAGACGATTGGATGTGTTCTGTAGATCTTCAAGATGCATATTACCATATAAAAATGGACAAGCACTCAAGAAGATACCTCCGCTTCTGCATAGGAGCCAGTCACTACCAATTTCAAGCACTGCCCTTCAGTCTCTCTATAGCCCCCAGAGTGTTCATCAAATGCATGGCAATGGTTATCACTCACCTGCGACTTCAAGGATTCCAGGCGTTTCCATATCTAGACAATTGGCTCCTCACTGCCCCCACCAAGTGCCTACTGGAAAAACTCTACACTACACTCTCCTCACAGCACAATGCCTGGGAATCACTATAAACTGGGAGAAGTCCAACACGACCCGAGCACAGTCTTTAGAATTCATCGAGGTACTGCTGGACACGAGAAATAGCACAGTATCTCTTCCGGATCACAGACTTCAAAGAATAAGACAACAGGTTCAGCTGCTGCTCTGTCACGACAAATCTTCCGCTCGGTCCATTCTCCAACTCTAGGGTTCAATGGCAGCCTTGATCACTATTGTTCCTCTGGCCAGATTCCACATGAGGCTCCTCCAGTGGTTACTTCTCACTCAGTGGTACCGTCTGCAACATCCTTTGTCCTTTCAGATAAGTGTAACTCAGAGATGCAAGCAAGATTTGCTCTGTTGGACATCTCGAAATCCCCAACAATGGTCTTGCCCCTTCAGCCGAAAGCCACGGTGACCACGGATGCCTCCCTGATGGGGGGGGGGGGTCTATGTCAGGGTAACTCAGTCCAAGGTACCTGGTCGGAGACAGAGGCTCTTTTGCATATTTTGTCCTGGAACTGAGGGCGATGCTGCTAGTGTTGCAAGCATTCCATTCTATCTGTCCATCAGGGACTATTGTGATCCAAACAGCATGTCAGTGATCTGGTACATCAAGAAGCAAGGGGGCACCAGATCTTATCCGTTATGCTGAGAGGCCTTAAGAATATGGCAATGGGTGATAGCTTCCAACCAGTTTCTAGTTGCAACACACATTCCCGGGAGCTCCAACATCATAGCGGACAAGTTGAGTAGGTCCATACAACCTCACAAGTGGTCCCTCAACCCTGTGATAGCGGCAAAAATTTTCAACCGCTGGGGACAGCCTTGTTGCAACTTATTCACCACCCCAACCAACTACAAGTGCAGCAACTATTCTGCCCTGATCCCCTCTCAGGGACAGTCACCGAGAGATGCTCTAGTCCATGCTTAGCCCTCGGGTCTACTTTATACTTATCCTCCTCTCCCCTCATCTCCCAATTTCTGAAGAAAGCATGGCAGTTAAAAAGCAAAGTGATCCTCATTGCTCCATATTGGCCTCAACAAGTCTGGTTCCCCTTCCTCTGGCCTCACCTGCTAGATTGACCATGGATCCTCAATCCATCCCCAGTGTTGATCTCCCATCCGCAGGGTCTGACTCACCCCAGTCTAACAACTCTGAAGCTGACAGCTTGGTTTCTCCACTTCCAATGATTGCCAGGCAAGATAACCTCTCGTCCCCAGTTGCGCAATATTCTTATTGCATCTCATAAATTGTCCACCAGACCAGAGGTTTTCTCTATGGGCAGTGAATAAACAATTAGACTCTTTGTCAGCCCCAGTTCTGGTGGTTTTGGATTACTTATCACATCTTTTTCACTCTGGGGTGTCTGCCTCTATTATTCGTGTGCATTTAGCTGCCATTTCAAACTTCCACATTTGTTTTCAGGATTCTTCGCTCATGTCACATAGACTCAGTAAAACTTTCTTGAAGGGGGTTCTTCACCTAAAACCTCCCTTTAGAGAACCAGTACAACCTTGGGATTTGGCCTTGGTCCTGCAAGCCCTAATATCTCCCCCCCTTTGAACCTGCGTCTTCATGTGATTTAAAAGTACCTCTCTTGGAAAACTTTGTTTCTGATTGCAATCACATCGGCCAGATGATTGTCAGAACTTCAAGCCTTATGAGGCAAACGTCCCTACCTTATCTTCCATAAGGATAGAGTATCACTGAGAACTAATTCTTCTTTTTTACCAAAAGTGGTGTCAGAGCAGTCTATCAACTAGTCTATTGAACTTCCAGTATTTTTTCCTAATCATTCTAACAAGGGAAAGTATTGCCTGCACTGCCTGGATGTTCATAGGCAAATACAATTCTACCTGGACAGAAAAAAATCTACCCGTAAATCAGACCAACTATTGTTGGCTTTTTCTGGACCAAGACTAGGTCATCCTGTCTCAAAAGTTACATTGGCATCATGGTTGAGAAATTGCATTACCTTTATCTACAACAAGAACAATGTCACTTTGCCTCACAGAGTGAAAGCACATTCTACAAGGTCCATGGCAACTTTAGCAGCTTTCCATGCTAGGGCTTCCCTCAATGATATTTGCTCAGCTGTGACTTAGGTCAAACCTCATACCTTTATACTTCATTATAAATTGGATTTGGCCTCCAGAGGTAGAGCTTCTTTTGGCTCCATGGTGCTCAGGAATGTCCATCCATGAGGGCCACCCAGGGATACAGTAGCTGGGGACTCTGTCCCATCAGTAAGGAATGAACGAAGATTAACAACATCAGATAAAGAAGTTATGTCTTACCATAACATTCCATCTGTGTTGCTGATCTTTGTTCATTCATTACTCCCCACTCTCCGTCCCCGTCCGGAGCTTCCTGGTTGATCTCATGTACTCCTTTATTGTAGGTCTGTTATGACCAGAGGTAGCCTTTATTTTGTCTATCAACTTGCAAACTCGACCTGAGGTAACAGGAAGCAGAGCATTCTTTGTAGGACCTTGGCTCGAGAGTTTTTGGCTGACGCAAGCTTGATATAAGGCCGGCTCGGTTCTGAGGAAGGAACTGATAACTCAACAACACAGATGGAACCTTATGGCAAGACATAACTTCTTTTTTTTGGCATTTCTTGATGTGCAAGCTTGATATACACCTCTGATGTTTTTATTTTTCACAAAGAAAGTGAAAGAAATGACCACAATAAAATATATTAACTTACTGCTATCATTCAAAACCCCCATGCAGTGTTTGCTGTAAAAAAGCAAAAAAAAAATTGCTACTGTAGTTACAATATATAGATGTTCTTCGTGTTTCACTGTTGCAGTCTTAACATATGGGTTATCCGGCTTCCGGTAGCTCTCAGTTGGCCCGAATACCAGAGTCCTCGATATATGACGTTGGCTGCCGTCGGCTGTAAAACTGATGTCAGAACGTCAGGTATAAAGGGAGGTGGCCGATGCCATTTCCTCAGTCTTTCTTGCCACGGAGCCTGAAGCAGATGCAGTTCGCACTAGTGCCAGTCGCCCGTTTACCTTCTTTCTGCATTCTGACTACCAAGTTGAAGACACCCTCAGATAAGTACCCCATTGGGGACCCTCTTTTCTTGTTTTAGCGAATGTCAGATAAAGTTAATAACTGTCTTGCCTGTGGAAAACGGATTCTGCACCGTGATTTTCATTCCTATTGTATAACTTCTTTGGGCCTTGAGCACGACATCTCTAACTGTGATCTCTGTGCCTCCTTCAACCCGCGTACCGTACTCCGTAGAGCTAAGATTTTATATAAGCATTTCAGAGTCACGCCTACGTTCGTCGGTATGGAGTTTTCTGGTCTCCCGACTTCGGATATACCTAGGAAATGCAAGAACAAGGACTGCGACAGGCCTAGGGTTAAAGCTGCTGATGACACGCCGGTGAAAATGGTCATCGGCCCAGCGGTAGTTAGTGAGGTGCTTTCGCAGCCCCTACAGTCTGCAGATTTTCAGCTGCTGGCCTCTGCCGAGACCTTTACGGAGTCTTGCATGTCGCAGGCTGCTATTTTGTCTTCAGACCCTCTGCCTGTCTCCATCTCAGATGGGTCCGGAGCCACTATGCAGGCACCGGCTTCTGATGTGTCTTCTCTTCAATATGAGACCAGAGCTAGACCAACTACCTTAGCTCAGACTTCTGCAGTTGCTAGGCCTCTCGAGTCCCTCTGGATTACTCGCAAACCTTTCAGCCGCAAATCTGCCCACAAGCAGGCATCAGTCTCCCCTCCTGTGCCTCAGTCCCAGTTGGTAAAGATGGCTGGTGATCTTCTTTCCCTTATTAAGGGCTCTCATTCCCCCCCCCCTTCCAAGAGGGCTAGGGAATTGTCTCCTGATGTTTTATCTGAATCAGATTCTGAGGTTTCCAGTATTTTTGCTGGTGAGGAAGGAAATTCTCAACTTTTTTCTGGCTTTGAGGATTCTGATGCTAAGGACTCTATCCCTTCTGCTTCCCCTCCAGAAGATTTTTCCTTTGGGGATACTTTGAATACTCTTAGACAGCACTTTAAATGGGAAAGTCAGGATTTTCCTCAGTCTAAGAAGAGGATCCGGGAATTTTTGGATTTGCCATAACATAAACCTCTGACTATACCTCCTGTTTTGGAAGTTGTGGATGATGTTTTCATGGAAAATTCTTTAACTCCTAATTCTGTACCTCCTGCTCCCAGAAAACCTGATAGGTATTATAGGGTTCCTGATTCTCATCAGTTTCTTTTTAAAACTCCTACTGCTGATCCTGAGAGTATTTCTCAAGGTCCCAAGGGTGTTAAGACTACTATTGCTAAAAACCCTGTACCTTCTGATAAGGAGTCTAGGGCCTTGGACAGGTGGGGTAAAAAGGTCTATACCTCTGCAACTCTTGCAATTAGATCTGTGAATTGTCTTTTTCACATGCTTAAGTATCAGCAGCATACTTTGGAGGCTATTAAGGCTAAGCTTGAGGATATTCCTTCCATGTTGGAGAACAAAGACTTACAAGATTTACTAAATTCTGCCACTCTGGTTAATAAGTATTCACTTCATTGTGGTTTTGACACCTTGGAGGCTTCCTGCAGAGCAGCAACCACTGGTTCCGGTATTAGAAGGCATGCTTGGCTTAGGGAGCAGCCTCTTTCTGAACCCGTAAAATCTAAATTGCTGGATGTTCCTTTGCACAAAGACAACCTTTTTGGTAACAAGGCTGAGGAGGTACTGAAAAAGTTAGAGGATAAAGCGAAATCTATGCAAGCTGTAAAAGCCTAGGGGTTTCAGATCTTCCAGAGGACAGGCTTCTGCCCTCAAAGGGCTAAACAATGGCATCTTTTTTCTGTTAAATCAGGGTGTTCTAAACCAGCTTCCCAAAGCAAGCATTCCCAATGACTCTGGCCTTCTTGTGCCTACCTCTGCGGGCCCAGGGTTTCCTTTAGGGGGAAGGATAGCCAAGTCTGCAGAGGTATGGTCAACCATCACAGATGACAAATGGGTGCTCAACATAGTACACCAAGGTTGCAAGTTTTATTTTCACACCTTCTCTGTTCTACAAGGGTACCCAGACATATCCAGAACTCTCAGGGCAGAGGTAGAGAATCAGATTTATTCTCTACTGACTATGGAGCCAGTTCCTGCAAATCAGGCAAGCCTAGGTTTTTATTCAAGACTTTTTCTGGTACCCAAAAAAGGGGGCACTTGGCGCCCTATTCTGGATCTGTCTATTCTAAACACATTTCTGGTGATTCCCAAATTCAAGATGCTCACTCTTCAACAGTTACTGCCAATGCTGGACAAGGATTCATGGCTGGTAACTTTGGATCTCAAGGAAGCTTATCTGCACATCCCAATAAGGGAAAGTTGCAGGCAGTTTCTTCATTTCAGGGCTGGGGAGCAACACTTCCAATTCTTTGTGCTGCCCTTTGGCTTATCTACTGCTCCCAGAGTTTTCACAAAGTGTCTGGCACCAGCCATTGCTTTTTGCAGGCAGAGAAACATTCAAATTTATCCTTACCTGGATGACTGTCTCATTCAAGCAAACTCCCCAGAACAGTTAAAAAAGGATTTGGACTTCGTGAAGAACATTCTCACTTCTTTGGGCTACACTCTCAATGAAAAGAAGTCAAAGTTGGTTCCTACAAGGGAGATTGTTTTCCTGGGAGCAAGTCTGAATACAGCCACCCAGATGGTATTCCTCCCTCAAGACAAACAACAAGATCTTTCGGCTTATTTCAAGAACTTGGCAGGCATGACCCAGCTCTCTGCAAGGCAATTCCTGCAAGCACTGGGGTTCATGACTTCATGTATCCTGATGATCCCACATGCAAGTCTGCATATGAGAAAACTTCAATGGTACCACAAGAGCCTTTGGTGTCAACACACACACAGGACTTAGACTTGATTCTTCCCCTTATTCCCTGCCTACAAATGGAGTTTCTCTAGTGGGTGACAGCCTATTCTCAGAACAAGGGTCTGCCTTTCCTCCCACCTCCTGCCAGCCAGACTCTAACCACAGACGCTTCAGATTATGCATGGGGGGCACATCTGGAAGGCAGGGGCATAGAGGGAACTTGGAGCACTCAACAGATTCATCTGCACATAAACTTAAAAGAATTGATGGCAGTGCAGCAGACCTTGCTGGCTTTCAAGGACCTACTCTACCCTGGGACTCTTCTGATCAGGACAGACAATACCACAGTCATGGGGTACATCAACAAGCGGGGGTGGGGGACTCACTCTTACCCTTTGTGCAAACACAGCATGAGACTATGGTCCTTAGCAGCTTCCATGGGCATACATCTCATAGCCCAGTATCTTCCAGGGAGGCTAAACTCCTTGGCGGATCAATTGAGCAGACATGTTCTGGATCTTCACGAGTGGCAACTGAACAAGATCATTTTCCATTGCATCAGAGTGGCAACAGCTGCATTCGTCTTAGTGTACTATGCTTGCACAAGCTGAAGGTAGATGCAGTGCATGCCTCAGAGGTCTGTCTCCCAAAAGGAGCCTCACTAGAGCACTAAAGTTAATAATTTATATAAATTTGCAAGGGGACAAGGTAGTGTTTGTGTATCTTATGGCACAACATATTCTTTTGACAGTTCTACAGCGTCCGTACTTTAAAGTGGAGATCACAATACAGTGACGATCAGAAAACATACCCTTTCTATCACTATAGTGTGATCTTAGAGTTGGTATATATAAGTAGCAGGTGGTGTGGGGGGTGCAGGGGAGCTTGCCCCACTGCAAAAATGTTTGACGTTATGGTGCTTTGTTGTTTTTGCTTGTGTGTAGTGTTTCAGTGTTGTGTGTTTCGGCAGAGTGGTCTTTTATTATTCTGGTCTTTCGGACATTTGGTCTCGGCAACTTGTGTTTCAGTGTACTGGAATTTTGGTAATGTGACTAAGATCCCTGCCAGGATAGGGAGGGGACTGGGAGGAATATATTCATCATTATTATAAGTAATAGTTAGGCAAGGGATTCCAGCTGCTGATAGGATGTGACAGGAGGGATGATGGGGTCTTTGATCACTGTTTCCTACAGGAAGGTTTTGGGGATTTCATTTTCCACTGTGGGTCATAGAGGGCTTTGAAGATTTGGATTCACACTAGGATGGTTAAGAATAACATAGGCATATTCTAGTTGCTGCCAGCATGAGGAGATGTCATGTAAATTTTAGTCATTGCTAGTGTTGAGAACTAGTTACAGGGACTTTGATCACTGACATTCAGCGGAAAGGACATTATGCAGTTACCAGAGTGTCTACATGCTCCATTTTTTAACTTGCAATTCTGCTGGGTTGACAAACAATCCATTGACAACAGCAAGGTTCAGGAGTCACAAACTACCCTTGCTGCACATGTTTAATTGTACTGTGTGTACCCTTTACATAGCAATGGTAGACTGCTCAGGTCAGAGTGAAAGATGTGCTTCTTAAATCACAATCTTCTTAAACCCAGAACAAGCAGTCACTTGTATCCATATACTGAAAGTAGACTTTTTTCACCTTTTCTAATAATACCACTTAGCTTAGATTAGAAGCACCCTTACTATATTTTCCTCACATCTACTTGTAACTTCCCATGATGCAAGAAATTAGAGCTTGTCTTCTGACAAATAAACTACTCCTAATACCCGTCATGTCACATTTTATAATCTAGCCTTTGCAACCTGCCTTTATTTGTGAACTTCACTAACCATCTCTTCTTGTTTCAGCAATGTTGCAGTTAACCCTCTCCAAAAATAAACTCTCTGTCTTTATGTACACTAAAAAGGAGTAACTGACTCAGTCCTTCAGCCTGTGGTCTTCTCAGAAATTCCACCCCTGCATTCGTCTCTGTTTTGCAGCACTTTGGCCGTTTGTTATTGAATACCAGTTCAGTCTGCCTATTCCTATCCATTGGAACAGTATGAACAGCTGCAACCATCACAATCCCCACCTCTTGATTTTATTTTCAGTCTGCAAGTTTTAAGCCACAGAAAAATTATGCTTCCTGTAGGAACATTGCATCAGCTTTCTCCTTGAAAAGCTCTTGAGAAACTACTGTTTCTCTGTCTGAATTGCTCGGCCTGTATGCATTTACCAGACCAGAAGTCAACTAATTCACGGGGACTGAATTTTCATCCTTTTATAAAATATGTGCATACCCTATTGTATATTAATGTTGGTTAGACATTCAGACATATTTTATAGCTCAGAAGCTTTATTGTGTGATCCAAATTTCATGGAAGTAGCAATATGAGCAACATTCAAGTGGGTAATTAAGCTTTTTAGTGTACTTGCATGACAAGCAAACCTATCCTAAAACACCATCTACCAATTAGTGACAATTATCAGTACTATGAACAGCATAATGTAACACACAAATACATCTGCAAGATATAACAAATAACATAAACTATATACATGCTGAGAACTTGTGGTATAACTGTAGTTGAAATAAGATTTAATACTACTATAGTTTCCCAAGTTTACAATCTAAATGATTCAGTATTATTTTTCTGTTCTGGGAAGTTCTGGATATATTACTGAGTCATCTCTGAAATCAAGGACCTTTTTTCCTCTTTCCAAATAAATTGTGTCAATACTGTACAACACAGTACCTCAGACAAGTATAGGCATACCTTTCATTCACAGAATATATGGGTATGGTGTTAAAAAACTAAATATGAAAATTTAAAAGCTACCTAGATAGAGAAAAATTAAACCACTTGGAAAACAATGTGAGAGCAGAAGTGCAGAAAAAAAAACAGAATCTTTTATTAAAATTTATAAAGGAAGGACATGGACTTGGACAGAAAAAAAGACCAATATAACATATTACCAAAGATATTTGAAGATATGTACAAGCAAAGACATCCATTCCTGGTACATTTTACAAATAAAAGAAGACTGCAGAATTGGAATATATTGAACTGCAAGCTGTTTTGTGTTGTGAATGAAACTGCAGTTGCTGATGACCATCTGCAAAGTAAATAGTCTAAATCTGGCAAATCTGATACAGACAGTATCCCAAATGAGTCAATAAATCATCACAGAATAGTATAGCAAACATTGTAGGAGCATTTTATGTAAAGATATAAAACATATAAGCTGTAGAACATTTTACCGGAGGTCTGGCTCAAAGTCCTGTAAGGATTACACAACAGGGGAAAGAGCAGGAAAGAATAATGCTGTCAGCCAAGAAGAAAATGATGTGATGGCATCCCTGCTTCATTTGATAGAAATGTACAGATATATTAAAGTAGGTAAAATAATTTCTATAAGACCCAAGTGTTAAAAGACTAATAAAACAGAATGTATCATATAGCATTACCAATAAAAAAATACCATTGATGACTCAGAAGTCTTAGCAGAGAATTGAGAAGGAAATCAACACTGATAGCAACATCTAAAAAAGAAGAAATTAATACATTTTGGAGAAGTGTTTATATAGGTTGATAGGTGGGTAGTAGGCTATCTGCCCAAGGGCATTATAAGCCTAGCCAAAGTGTGTCGGCTTTTGCTGCCCCATTGATTAATTAACTGATCCTCTGTCAAGCAGAGCCAATGAAGTGATCCCAGGGTGTATTTTCTGTTACCCATCCACTCGTCAAGGTTTGTCTTGAAGAGTGTTAGTGAGGAGCTCTGCCTAATGTAGTTTGGAATTTTGTTCCAAAGCATGGGGAGTCTCTGTGACAGGAATCTATCCCTCCAGCATGTTCTGTTTATTGTTGTGGCGAGGTTTAGCTCACTAGAGCGCCTGGATCGCAGTAACTTGGATTTCTTTAGGTGGTGCATATCCAACAATTCTGAGTTGGACATGGCTTTATAAGTCAGGCCATGTCCAACTCAGAATTGCTGGATATGCACCACCTAAAGAAATCCAAGTTACTGCAATCCAGGCGCTCTAGTGAGCTAAACCTCGCCACAACAATAAACAGAACTCCTCTTGGAGAGGTACTTTTGTTGTCTTTCCAACTGTTGAAAGTGTCTTGTGAGGTACATCCCAAATGGGGCATT
This sequence comes from Protopterus annectens, assembly GCF_019279795.1. Classification (NCBI taxonomy): domain Eukaryota; kingdom Metazoa; phylum Chordata; order Ceratodontiformes; family Protopteridae; genus Protopterus; species Protopterus annectens. Next base: position 555,567,503 of record NC_056739.1, on the reverse strand, counting down.
GTACTCTATGATGGGTCTGATGAGTGACGAGTAGAGGGGCAGTATAACCTCTTTATTTCTAGATGCGAACCCTTTAGTAATTAGATGGGCCACATAGAAGGATTTCCTAACTACTTTGGCAATATGATTGTCAAAGGAGAGATTACTATCTACCTGGATCCCCAGATCTCTTATTACCTCTTCTGTATTAAGGAGGCTGCCACTTATGTGGTAATTCATGGGTGTTTTGTTTTTCCCAAATGGGATGACTATGCATTTTTTGGCATTTAGCTTGAGGCTATGACTTTGACACCAGATGTCCGTCTCAGAAAGGCCCTTTTGGAGGATGTCCGTGTCACCCGGAGAGTCAATTATGGCTCCCAGTTTGCAGTCATCGGCGAACCTGGTTAGCCATAGTCCTCCTGTGTTTCCCTGTACTTGTGAGAAGTATATGCTGACCAGTAGGGGTCCCAGGACCGAGCCTTGTGGGACACCACTTGTGACTGGTTTAGAGTCAGACCTGGAGCCCACTATTCTTACCGTGTGAGTTCTGTCTGTAAGCCAGTTGGCAACCCATCTTGTGACAAAGGGTTTTATGTTCAGGCTGGTGAGATTTTCTGTAATACCCGAGTGGGGAATGGTGTCGAAAACCATGGAGAGGTCAAGGTAGGCTGTGTGAACCACTTTTCCCTCATCTATGGCCTTAGTGACTGTCTTGAAGAAGTCAACCAGGGTTAGTAAATGTGTAGCCCTTAATTCTTGCAGCAAACTGTTTGAAATCCAGTGCTATTCATTTTAAAATTAAAGTTAAAGCCTTCCTGAAAGGTCTTTTTTACCTAGCGCCACAAAGAAGACATAGTACTTCCCTTTGGAGTTGAATTTTATGTTGAAGTTGACTTCATCCCAGTTTTAATCAGAAAACACAGCAAAATTTAAAATGCATTTTATGGAAAATGCTTTTCCTGATTGCTCTTATCTCAGGCAGAAGAATTTCAAAATTAGAAGCTGTCATGTGCAACCACATTGGGTGACATTTTGAAATAAATGTATTTCACTGATGACAAATCCATGTTCCATGTAAAATGTATCAGAATTCACTGAATCATACTATGGATCTGCCAGTGTTTTACACATGCTACCAGAATGGATGGAAACACTTCCTGCATAGGTTGGATGTACTCAGATAGGTCAGGTATTATACTAGAAAACTATTGCATTAAAAAAATACTGTTTTTTCTTTCATTCAGTAAAGAAAGATGTCTTTTCTTTTAATAAACAGACTGTGTCTGTTAAATTTAACTAACCCTTCTCCACTTATATGTATTATATCTCTGTATTGCTTAGTCCTCAGAAATTGGTATTGGATATCTATACGAATATACTGTTGGATAAAAAAAAATTATAGCATTGGTCTGTAGGACAGTTCTGCAACATCCTATGTCTGCTGTCAGTCTTTATATTGGATATCTCCCAATGCCATGGGTACTCTTACCAGACTGCTATAAAGTATTTCACTACACTGGATTTCTGTAGTACCTGCTTCACTCATTTTACTAACCAGCACCCCCTGTGCAGACAAGAACAATACCCTACCTTCAAACAAAACTTTATTAACCTTCAGCCTTATTTTTCTTTGCAGATGCAGAAAGATCTCTTGTTTCTAGTAAACATTTCTTCATATTTCTGATGTCCACTCGCTTTTGTATTCTTTGTAGTAAATTTCCTAAAGTAACTCCTACTGGGTGGCCATTTAAAGTCCAAGGATCATAATTGCCAAAAAAATGTGAGCAATTTCGGAATTATGCAATGAAAGTTTCGTAACAATCTAATCTATGCACACTTGATTGGGTAGAGCAGTCATTATGCCCATTAGAAGCTAAGTATTCCCAAAAGGAAGAAGTCTTGGTGTTGATAACAAAAAGAATAGCTATAGCAAACCTGTACTCACCTTCACCAAGTGGAAAAAAAACACAGCTGTGGGCAGTTGTAGCTGTTTAAAAATGTAGTTACAGCCATCCTGTCCTCTTCTCTATAAAGTGCAGAAAGTAGCCTTCAGTTATCAGAAAGGTGAAAGTTCGTCTTTCATGCTCGACAAATAAAAAAATAAATAAATAAATAAATCAAATAAAGAAAGTTAAAACTGCTACATGTGAAGTTAACAAGCATCTTCATGTAAACAGTAGAATGCATGCAGACTCCTCAGTTTGTGATTGAAAAAAAAAAAACAAAATAAAATAACACAAGGTCCAATAAGGAATTGAAAATAAAAGCTTGCTAAAAGCCAGTCAACAGGAGCCACTTTTTTAATAAAGTAATTCACATTTGCTGGAAGAGTGGCAACAGCTGCATTCGTCTTAGTGAACTATGCTTGCACAAGCTGAAAGTAGATGCAGTGCATGCCTCAGAGGTCTGTCTCCCAAAAGGAGCCTCACTAGAGCACTAAAGTTAATAATTTATATAAATTTGCAAGGGGACAAGGTAGTGTTTGTGTACCTTATGGCACAACATATTCTTTTGACAGTTCTACAGCGTCCGTACTTTAAAGTGGAGATCACAATACAGTGACGATCAGAAAACATTCCCTTTCTATCACTATAGTGTGATCTTAGAGTTGGTATATATAAGTAGCAGGTGGTGTGGGGGGTGCAGGGGAGCTTGCCCCACTGCAAAAATGTTTGACGTTATGGTGCTTTGTTGTTTTTGCTTGTGTGTAGTGTTTCAGTGTTGTGTGTTTCGGCAGAGTGGTCTTTTATTATTCTGGTCTTTCGGACATTTGGTCTCGGCAACTTGTGTTTCAGTGTACTGAAATTTTGGTAATGTGACTAAGATCCCTGCCAGGATAGGGAGGGGACTGGAAGGAATATATTCATCATTATTATAAGTAATAGTTAGGCAAGGGATTCCAGCTGCTGATAGGATGTGAAAGGAGGGATGATGGGGTCTTTGATCACTGTTTCGTACAGGAAGGTTTTGGGGATTTCATTTTCCACTGTGGGTCATAGAGGGCTTTGAAGATTTGGATTCACACTAGGATGGTTAAGAATAACATAGGCATATTCTAGTTGCTGCCAGCATGAGGAGATGTCATGGAAATTTTAGTCATTGCTAGTGTTGAGAACTAGTTACAGGGACTTTGATCACTGACATTCAGTGGAAAGGACATTATGCAGTTACCAGAGTGTCTTCATGGTCCATTTTTTTTAAATTGCAATTCTGCTGGGTTGACAAACAATCCATTGACAACAGCAAGGTTCAGGAGTCACAAACTACCTTTGCTGCACATGTTTAATTGTACTGTGTATACCCTTTGCATAGCAATGGTAGACTGCTCAGGTCGGAGTGAAAGATGTGCTTCTTAAATCACAATCTTCTTAAACCCAGAACAAGCAGTCACTTGTATTCATATACTAAAAGTAGACTTTTTTCACCTTTTCTAATAATACCACTTAGCTTAGATTAGAAGCACCCTTACTATATTTTCCTCACATCTACTTATAACTTCCCATGATGCAAGAAATTAGAGCTTGTCTCCCGACAAATAAACTACTCCTAATACCCGTCGTGTCACATTTTATAATCTAGCCTTTGCCACCTGCCTTTATTTGTGAACTTCACTAACCATCTCTTCTTGTTTCAGCAATGTTGCAGTTAACCCTCTCCAAAAAATAAACTCTCTGTCTTTATGTACACTAAAAAGGAGTGACTGACTTTGGCTGTTTGTTAAGGAATACCAATTCAGTCTGCCTATTCCTTTCCACTGGAACAGTATGAACAGCTGCAACCATCACAATCCCCACCTCATGATTTTATTTTCAGTCTGCAAGTTTTAAGCCACAGAAAAATTATGCTTCCTGTAGGAACATTGCATCAGCTTTCTCCTTGAAAAACTCTTGAGAAACTACTGTTTCTCTGTCTGAATTGCTCGGCCTGTATGTATTTACCAGACCAGAAGTCAACTAATTCACGGGGACTGAATTTTCATCCTTTTATAAAATATGTGCATACCCTATTGTATATTAATGTTGGTTAGAAATTCAGACACATTTTATAGCTCAGAAGCTTTATTGTGTGATCCAAATTTCATGGAAGTAGCAATATGAGCAACATTTAAGTGGGTAATTAAGCTTTTTAGTGTACTTGCATGACAAGCAAACCTATCCTAAAACACCATCTACCAATTAGTGACAATTATCAGTACTATGAACAGCATAATGTAACACACAAATACATCTGCAATATATAACAAATAACAGAAACTATATACATGCTGAGAACTTGTGGTATAACTGTAGTTGAAATAAGATTTAATACTACTATAGTTTCCCAAGTTTACAATCTAAATGTTTCAGTATTATTTTTCTGTTCTGGGAAGTTCTGGATATATTACTGAGTCATCTCTGAAATCAAGGACCTTTCTTCCTCTTTCCAAAGAAATTGTGTCAGTACTGTACAACACAGTACCTCAGACAAGTATAGGCATACCTTTCATTCACAGAATATATGGGTATGGTGTTAAAAAACTAAATATGAAAATTTAAAAGTTACCTAGATAGAGAAAAATTAAACCACTTGGAAAACAATGTGAGAGCGGAAGTGCAAAAAAAAAAAAAACAGAATCTTTTATTAAAATTTATAAAGGAAGAACATGGACTTGGACAGAAAAAAAGACCAATATAACATATTACCAAAGATATTTGAAGATATGTACAAGCAAAGACATCCATCCCTGGTACATTTTACAAATAAAAGAAGACTGCAGAAGTGGAATATATTGAACTGCAAGCTGTTTTGTGTTGTGAATGAAACTGCAGTTGCTGATGACCATCTGCAAAGTAAATAGTCTAAATCTGGCAAATCTGATACAGACAGTATCCCAAATGAGTCAATAAACCATCACAGAATAGTATAGCAAACATTGCAGGAGCATTTTATGTAAAGATATAAAACATATAAGCTGTAGAACATTTTACCGGAGGTCTGGCTCAAAGTCCTGTCAGGATTACACAACAGGGGAAAGAGCAGGGAAGAATAATGCAGTCAGCCAAGAAGAAAATGATGTGATGGCATCCCTGCTTCATTTGATAGAAATGTACAGATATATTAAAGTAGGTAAAATAATTTCTATAAGACCCAAGTGTTAAAAGACTAATAAAACAGAATGTATCATATAGCATTGCCAATAAAAAATACCATTGATGACTCAGAAGTCTTAGCAGAGAATTGAGAAGGAAATCAACACTGATAGCAACATCTAAAAAAGAAATTAATACATTTTGGAGAAGTGTTTATATAAGTTGATAGGTGGGTAGTAGGCTATCTGCCCGAGGGCATTTATAAGCCTAGCCAAAGTGTGTCGGCTTTTGCTGCCCCATTGATTAATTAACTGATCCTCTGTCAAGCAGAGCCAATGAAGTGATCCCAGGGTGTATTTTCTGTTACCCATCCACTCGTCAAGGTTTGTCTTGAAGAGTGTTAGTGAGGAGCTCTGCCTAATGTAGTTTGGAATTTTGTTCCAAAGCATGGGGAGTCTCTGTGACAGGAATCTATCCCTCCAGCATGTTCTGTTTATTGTTGTGGCGAGGTTTAGCTCACTAGAGCGCCTGGATCGCAGTAACTTGGATTTCTTTAGGTGGTGCATATCCAACAATTCTGAGTTGGACATGGCTTTATAAGTCAGGCAGAGATCACCTCTGAGTAAGCGATATGCCACTAAGTACAGCCGGAGTTTTTTCAGTCGGGCTGCATAGGACATATGTTTGAGGCCAGTAATCCTCTTGGAGAGGTACTTTTGTTGTCTTTCCAACTGTTGGAAGTGTCTTGTGAGGTACATCCCAAATGGGGCATTGTACTCTATGATGGGTCTGATGAGTGACGAGTAGAGGGGCAGTATAACCTCTTTATTTTTAGATGCGAACCCTTTAGTAATTAGATGGGCCACATAGAAGGATTTCCTAACTACTTTGGCAATATGATTGTCAAAGGAGAGATTACTATCTACCTGGGTCCCCAGATCTCTTATTACCTCTTCTGTATTAAGGAGGCTGCCACTTATGTGGTAATTCATGGGTGTTTTGTTTTTCCCAAATGGGATGACTATGCATTTTTTGGCATTTAGCTTGAGGCTATGACTTTGACACCAGATGTCCATCTCAGAAAGGCCCTTTTGGAGGATGTCCGTGTCACCCGGAGAGTCAATTATGGCTCCCAGTTTGCAGTCATCGGCGAACCTGGTTAGCCATAGTCCTCCTGTGTTTGCCTGTACTTCTGAGAAGTATATGCCGACCAGTAGGGGTCCCAGAACCGAGCCTTGTGGGACACCACTTGTGACTGGTTTAGAGTCAGACCTAGAGCCCGCTATTCTTACCGTGTCAGTTCTGTCTGTAAGCCAGTTGGCAACCCATCTTGTGACAAAGGGTTTTATGTTCAGGCTGGTGAGATTTTCTGTAATACCCGAGTGGGAAATGGTGTCGAAAACCATGGAGAGGTCAAGGTAGGCTGTGTGAACCACTTTTCCCTCATCTATGGCCTTAGTGACTGTCTTGAAGAAGTCAACCAGGTTTAGTAGGCATGATCTGCCCTTAACAAAGCCGAACTGGGTCGGGTCAAGTGTTTGGAGGGTCCCAATGTCTTTGTTAATGAGTTCCATGGTGATGCGCTCCATAGCCTTGCAGACCAGGCTAGTCAGGCTTATGGGGTGATAGTTACCAGGGTCAATTTTGGCCCCTCCTTTGTGGAGAGGAATAACCATTGCTGTGCGCCATTCTATGGGCATGTAGCCTGTGGAGAGGCTGAGGTTGAACAACGTGTTTAGGTGGGGGGTTAGTTTGTTCTGTAGTTCATGCAAGACGCAGCCTGGGACACCATCTGGCCCCATTGACGCTGTGTTTTTGGCTTTTGAAAGGGCTGTTTTCACCTGTGCGTCTGTGATTTCTGGGACACTACACTTTTCCGGTGTTGTTGTGGGCCCTTTTGGGGGTGAGCGGGGGATGAAGTTTGCATTGAATCTATCTGCCAGGATGTTGGCAATATCAGTAGGTTCAGTATATTTTGTGCTATTTGGCACTAGTTCATTGCATATCTGCGAGTTGCTACTTAGATTCTTAACATAGCTAAAGAAGGCTGTGTGGTTAGCTAAAGAAGGCTTTGTGGTTATCTTTTGAATCCTTGGCTATTTTTCTTTAGAAGTTAGCCTTGGATGATTTTATGAGGGACCTTAGTTTCTTACTGATACTGATCAGGGATGTCTTTCCTTCTTGGGATTTGCTTTTTTACTGAACTAGTTTCCTCCTTCTGTTGTATAGCCTGTTTATTGCAGGGGTCCACCAAACTGGTTTCCTTCTCTTAGAGGAGTGAGTCTTGGTTTTGCTAGGGATGGCACAATCCATGCACCCTTGTGGGTGCTCATAGAGTGCATTTGTAAAGGTTTCTGCATCTTGGGCAGCGTTATCCTTTAGCGTGGGGACTGTGAAACTTACCACCTCTGTCTTAAGTAAGGTGAAGTTTGCTTTAGAAGAGTTTTTGTACTGTGGTTTCCTTAGTTGGGGGATAGTGGTGGGGTGTGGACATCCAGAGTGATTAGTTTATGGTCTGATCTAACCAGTGACGGGTTGACCTCCAGTGTGGAACACCTGTCGCCCATGTTGGTGATGACCAGGTCTGATATGTTTTCACCTCTGGTAGGGGAGTTTACCAGCTGATCCAGGGCATGGATTCAGAGGAGTCAAAAGGGTCCCCCAAGTCATCCTCTGATGATGTCTCCTTCGTAGACATCCTGGAAATCCTTAAGCAGAGGTGCATCCGGCCCACTGTCACCCCTTCTGATGAGGAGTCGGTGTACCTGAAGGCTTTCAGGTCTCAACCTTCAGCCTCTGGGGAGTCTCCACCTTTCAACGAACTGATGGAGCTAGTTAGTCAAAAGGTGTGGGATACTCCTGATGCCGTGGAGCCAGTCCCCAGGAGACAGAATAAGTTTCTTTCTGCCCCTCCTGAGAATAATTTTTTGTCTAAAGGGGTTCCTGTAGATGCTATAGTGGTGACGGCGGCCACTAAGAAGGACCTAGCTGAGACTTCTTCTGTTCATCCGTCAAATAAGGAGTCTCGAATGATGGACAGATATGGGAAGTGTATCTTTAGTTCAGCAGCATTTACCCTTAGATCTCTGAACTACCTTACTCAATTCACGAGTCTTCAGAGATCTCCTTAAAGAGTTAGGAGATTCTCTACAAGGCACATGTACTGAGGGAGTCCCTGACAAGGGTTTTGCCCAGTTGTCCACCTTGAACTCTATCATCAACTCTTCCATGCAGCTTATTTCGTATGCAGCCAATGGAGCGAGTAGAGCAGTGGGTTCAGGAATTGCCCTAAGGTGTCATTCCTGGATGCATTTGTGTAACTGTGCGGAACCATTCAAGTCTATCTTTACCAACACCCCCTTTGACGGTTCCTCATTGTTTGGACCCAAGGTAAAGGACACTCTCACCTGGTGCGAGCAAGAAGGAAAAACACTCTCTGCTGTGGGAGTACATTTTACTGTTTCCTCTAGACCATACTCTAAGGGTCAGAGAGGCAGTAAAATGTGGTTCAAGAAGTCCCAGAGGTTTTTCCAGGATGCAAAGGGTGACCCCTCCTTCAGAGGCAGAAGAGGAAATGGTAGATGTCACCCTAGAGGCAGGGGCTTTCCTCAAAATCAGGAAGGTTGCGATTCCTTTTGGGGCCAGCCTTACCAGCTCTCCTGATGTGGGGCCCGACTGTGCTTCTCTGGGGCCAGACGGGGGTCATATTTCTTTGTATCCAGAAGCCTGGCTGGGTATCACTCAAGACAAGTGGGTACAAAGAATTATTACCAGAGGTTATGTCATACCCTTTTCTCTTCCACCTGTTATTCCCAAGAAGATCCTGGATGTTCCACCCAGTCACAAGGATCAGGCAACTGTGGAGGTCAACAAGTTGCTTTCAGAAAGAGTCATCCAAACCGTCCCAGCAGACCAAATAGGATCTGGAACTTACTCCAGATTCTTTTTAGTGCCAAAACATAAAGAGGACTGGAGGCCCATTCTGGACCTCAGCAGATTGAACAAATCAGTAAAAAAGGACAAGTTCCAGATGGTGGCACTGCAGTCTATACTCCCATTGTTAGGGAAAGACAATTCAATGTGCTCAGTAGATTTCCAAGATGCCTACTACCACATAAAAATGGACAGGGCATCGAGGAGTCATCTGCACTTCTGTCTGAGAGCCAGTCATTACCAGTTTTGTGCTCTGCCCTTTGGTCTCACCACAGCCCCCAGGGTGTTCACCAAATGTATGGCAGTAGTGACAGCTCACCTGAGACATCAAGGATTCCAGGTGTTTCAGTATCTGGATGACTGGCTCTTGACCGCCCCCCACCAGACATCTACTTCTTCAGAGCAGGGACGGTACTGTTCAGCTTTGTGCCCAGCTGGGAATTTCTAAAAATTGGGAAAAATCTGCCTTATTGCCCTCTCAGTCTGTGATTTTTATAGGGGCAGAGATAGACACAGTAGACATGTTGGCTTGTTTTCCTGCCAAAAGGGCACAGAATCTGGTTCTACAAATTCGGGGTCTTCTCCCCTTATGAAAGGTCAAAGCCAAGACTATTCTGCAGCTTCTAGGGACCATGGCTTCCACCATATTACTAGTGTCACTAGCCAGGCTATACATGAGAATTCTTCAGTGGCTCCTGTCATCCCAATGATCTTTTCAGCACCTCCCATTATCTCATCACATTCTGCTGACAGAATCTTGCAAAAAGGACCTCCTTTGGTGGACACTACCCAATCAATTAACCACGGGAACCTCATTTGTTCTTCACCACTGTGACCACGGATGCCTCACAGATGGGGTGGACATTATCTTGGCAGGACTGTCCAAGGCACATGGTAAGATCATGAAGCTCACCTGCATATCAGTGTTCTAGAGATGGGGGCAGTGCTCCTGGCATTGCAAGCACTCCACGACCTTCTGTCTCTGGGGACTCTTGCAGTACAATCAGACAACATGTTGGTAGTATGGTATATCAGCAAACAGGGTGGAACCAGATCTTACCTACTCTGTCGAGAGGCCATGTGAATTTGGAAATGGGCGATAGCTTCCCAGCGTGGTGGCAACGCATATCCCAGGGACAACCAACGTGATAGCCGACAATCCTTATGCCTCATGAGTGGTCTCTGAAACAGGAAACAGTGGAACAGATTTTCCGCAGATCGGGACAGCCTTGCAGTGACAGCCTTGCTGTGACCTCTTTGCCAGTCCAATTAATGCCAAATGCAGCAGCTACTTCTCCCTCATCCCCTTTCCGGGGGAGTCACCGAGAGATGCACTTGTTCACGTTTGGCCCCTGGGTCTACTGTATGCTTTTCCTCCCTTTCTTCTCATTCCCAACGTTATTCAGAAAGCAAAATGGCTGGGAAGCAAACATCCTCATTGCTCCTTACTGTCCTCGTCAGGTTTGGTTCCCCTTCCTTGGGCCTCTTCTCCTGAATGATCCTTGGATCCTGGACCCAGTTCCAGACCTGTTGACTCACATGTTGAGTTCACTTCACTCATCCTTTCACACTCTCAATTTGACAGCATGGCTGCTCCAGTTCCATCGATAGTCAGGCTTCATGACTTCTCATCCTCCGTGACTCATATCCTAATGTCTTCTCATAAACCTTCCACTAGGAGACTATATTCCAGTAAATGGAGAAGATTCTCTATCTGGGCGAAGAAAATTAATGTTGACCCTTACACTGCCTCCATTCCAGTGGTTTTGGAATTCCTGTCTGAGCTTTTTCACCAGGGATCTGCGGCTGCCACTATCAGAATTCAATTGGCAGCGATTTCAAACTTTCATCTAGGTTTTCAAGATTCTAATCTGATGTCACATAAGCTGTGCAAAACCTTCCTTAAAGGTGCCACTTTGTTAAGACCCCCCTTTCAAGAACCTGTTGCCTCATGGAATTTAAATTTTGTGCTATTCAAATTGACTTCTCCGCCCTTTGAGCATTCTCATTCATCCTCTTTGAAATTCCTGTCTTTGAAAACTGTGTTTTTGGTGGCTATCATGTCAGCCAGATGAGTGTCAGAGTTGCAAGCATTGTCTGTAAAACCCCCTTATCTGATTTTTCACAAGGACAGGGTGTCCCTTCATACTAATCTCTCCTTTGTCCCCAAGGTCTGTTCCCATGCCACTTTGAATCAATCCGTAGAGCTTCCGGTGTTCTTTCCAAATCATTCCAATGCAGCTGAATACAGGTTTCACCAGCTGGATGTCCATAGACAATTACGTTTTTATTTGCACTGGACTAAGGAAATCAGGAAATCAGATCAATTATTCATTTTCTTCTCTGAATGTAGGTCAGGCTTACCAGTTTCCAAAGTGACACTCTCTAATTGGATTTCTAGCTGTATAGCTTATGTTTACAATTCTGAGGGTAGACCTTTACCCTTTAAAATCAAGGCTCATTCTACCAGATCTCAGTCTACCTCTGTAGCCTTTCAAGCCAGGGTCCCACTTGATAATATTTCTGCAGCAGCTACGTGGGCTACCCCTCACACTTTTATTACTCATTACAGATTGGATTTAACCTCCAGAGGTAGAGCATCATTTGGTTCCACGGTACTCAGGAGTATTTTTCCTTGAGCCACCCAAGAATAAGGCACTAGGGACGCTGTCCCATATGTAAGAATAAAGGTGAGATAGGACTGCAGAACATAAAGAAGTTATATACTCACCATAACGTTCCATGTTTATAGTCCATCTCACCCTTCATTTTTACAAACCCACCCTCCTACCCCCAGCCTGGAAGTACCTGGAGATGGAAAAATATTATCTCTTTTTTATGGAGAACTTTTAGTATTGGCTTCTTTGGTATATTTGTTATTATCTCTCCTAGTTAGCAGCAAACAAGATCTGAGGATTGTACTGGTGCACCATGGGATACCTACCTAGCCACGAGCCAACTAGAAGACTTCCAGCTTGTAAATAGCGATCCCATATGTAAGAATGAAGGGTGAGATGAACTACAAACATGGAACGTTATGGTGAGTACATGACTTCTTTTTTTTAAGAGATTAAAACTGACATTGAAAACTGCTTTGACATCTGAGAATGAAATTTATGCTGTAAATCAGATTACTCTTTCTGTTGAAATAATTGAATGGCCCCAAAAAGTGTATCCCTTGGACAGAAAAACTTTTTCATGCTTCTGAAATGATACATAAAAAACAGTGGAAGGCGCATTATATATTATAATGTCTGAAGGATGTAAAGGCCTCCTTTACATTGACTTTTAGGTCTACTGAGTAAAATAAGCAAATCTGAATACTAATTTCTTGCATTACTGTTCTCTCTTATCAAAAGATTGTAAGTCTGCAAATTAGATTTGATTATTTCTTTCAAATAAAGGCTTACAATCCTTTTGAGATCGGCTCAATTAGATTTTCATGTGAGACACAATTTCTTCCTCAGAATGTTATAGGATCTGATGCTATCCATCTCTCACCTTGGATTTTAACTTACAAAACATGTGACATACAATTTGTTAAGTGGAAATGCAGAATAAACCTAACTATCCATATTCAGGGGCAATCTGGGATTACTGTCTGATTAAATGCCATGCTCAGAGTCACATAATAGGCAAATGAAGGTGTAAGGAATAAAGCCCTGTACCATAGGTGCAGGAATCAGCTCAGTTAACAGCCTTAATCCTCCGTATTACTGACAGCATTGACTAAAATCTGAACTGATTCACAGTATCAGTCTTTAGGTTTGTATTATTTTTGTCAGTATTTTCTAGGAGTAGTTTACAGCTAGAGGCAAAAATCAAATAGTATCTCACTTTAGTTGCTGCAACTGCTTTCTCATATTTTGCTGCAGGATGTTCCCATTTTCTGACCAATTTATGACATATATTCAGAAAATGTGAAATAACTTTTCATGTGATTGTGTTCATCATCGCCCAGTGCAAGTAACTTCACATTATTCAGATTAGAAATAAAACAGGCCACCATTTGAAATGTCGGGACACACTAGATTGAGTATCGAAACACGGAGACTGCATGGCTGAAATAGGGATTTACATATATCAAGTTTGAAATGGTCATTTGTTGAAATATTCTCTTTTCTCTGAGGTATGACAATGTCAGAGTTAGTATATATAAGTTCATGGGGTGGTGGGGTCTTGCCCCCCCTGCAAAACAGAACTTTAAAGGAGAAGAGCAATGTTCGAGATTTTCTCTTCTGAGTTTGCAATATTTTTTTTTTGGTTTGTCTGCATTCAACATTATGAGTGCTGACATTTCAGTAGGAAGACAATATAATGGTATAGGTAACCACATTAGACATAATGTTATAGAAACATAGTCAGCTACATTTGTAGCAACAGACAAGAATAACTTTCAAAAAGAATTGTCATTCAGGATGCCACATTTTCAGCCCCAGCAGACAGTTTTAATGCATGCTGACAGTTGCATTTGATGTGTTTATTTAAGTACAGTTTTAGTGTTAATCAGTATTTTATAGCCATCGTTGTCCACTTGAACATTAGAATAAGCGAGGGGCACTCATTTTAGTACATAATTATTTATATGAGAAGAACACGTTTTAGTGGGACAGATGATAAATGCTGAATGGGAATGCGTATATATAGCCTAATAAGGAGAAATAACTGAAAAATACAGTTACTTTTGTACATGATGGGGAAAGGACCGTAAATGCATATTAAGGGTATGTATTGGAAATATATGGCTATACTGCTGAAACTTTATGTCTGAAATAATATACTATCAAATGTAACTTTCTGAAGTTAACAGAATCTTGTTTATGAATTCTAACTGTTCATGATGAGCGTGTCTTATTTTACTGACATTATGTATTTATATATTAATTTATTTATTTTACAGGCACAGCCAAATAAATATTGCGCCACTAATGCCAGCTATTATTTAAACGAGAAGTCTGTTCCACTGGGAACCGTGTCCTACATAAGTGTACTTCCTGTAGCTTTTGGGCAGTCATGCCACCTACCTGATGCTGGATTAAACACTCATGCATATCATGAAAATAAACAGAAGATCTTATACATCCCAAGTGCTGGGAACATAGTGAAACCAGTCACACAGTACAAAGCACAGAACACTTGAACACCTATGCAGAGTAATTCATCAATCATTAATCCAAGGATAACTGTACCTTAAATGTTTACTCTTGATATTTATTTTAGATTCTACAACACAAATCATCATGGTTTATTTCATATGAATATTTACTTGTACATAAAATAAATGGAATTATATTTTCTGTATTTTTTCTTTGCAGTACCTGTAATTTATATACTATTTGCACTGATTACTCATTTTAATAAAAATGTATTTTCTCAGAATTTAGTAACTGTATGGATTAACTTTCAAACCACCAAAACAATTTGTGTCCACAAAAATGGTCAAAACACAAATCACAAAGTATACAGCAATCAACAATAAAACCTGAAACCGAAATAAACCAGAACAGAAAACCTTCACAAACTCGCACTGGGATGAAATAAAATGTAACAGCCAACAAATTCAAAGTTAAACCTTGCTGACACATAAAAAGACAGAACATTTATACATACTTATGTTTCAGAAGCTGAGTAGTATTTATACGTGTTCCTGAAATTCCAGCTGCTCAGAAGGTTTACATCTCATATGGTATACTACTAACCTTTACTAAATTTAGTTATGCAGTTAAATTGAAATCATCAATAGGATGGTAAGCACACTTCTTAAACTAAATGAGCTAGTAAAACTCCACATAAGAAAGAGTATTTAGCAGTTTCTTACAAAAAAACACCTTACAAACAAATGCTCCATAAACTGTGTCAGGATCACTGTACAGGAAGTAAGTAGCACCACCAATGTTCAGATATATAAACAACTCCACCGTCATGACCAAAGTGAAATTCTATAGCCTGTATATCAGTCAACTAAACAAAACAAGTGATAAAGCCAAAGGTCATCAGTTTACACCAGCTAAACAAGTCTATGGACATCGGGATATATATATATATATATATATATATATATATATATATATATATATATCTCCATATATGGGTCTACCTGATAACGCAGAAACTGCAAAATGCCGACGACAAGAACACCGACACCGGAAGATCGACAATGGAGATGATCGACAGTTGAAAATCCCGATGCTGAGAATACCGGCATGTTAAGGTAAGTGTGGGGTTAGGGTTAGGGGCGGATTAAGTGAGTTAGGGTTAGAGCGCGGGTCAGGTGAGTGTGCGATAGTGACAGACTGTAGGGTTAGGGGCGGGTTAAGTGAGTTAGGGTTAGGGCGCGGGTTAGGTGAGTGTGCGATAGTGGCGGACCTTAGGGTTAGAGTTTGGGTTAAGGTTAGTGCATAGATAGTTGTGCATGTAAGGTTTAGTGTAGGTTTGTAAGGTCTTTGGTGTGCTTGTGTTGTGTGTGTGCATTTTGGGCAGGGGATTTGTTTTGTTTGTTGATTGTCGGGATTGTGGTTTGTTGGGCATGTGAAGTTTCATGTTTTTGAACTTTCGGTTTTGTGGTGTCGGTGATTTAGTAGTCTGTGTTTTCACGTGTCGGTGTTATCAGATAGACCCATATATATATATATATATATATATATATATATATATTTATACAAAACTTTCACAAAATACATTTGAATATATATAATACTGAACAAACTAACAAACTAAATAACTAAAAACACCAAAAAAGAAAACCTATTTCCTCTCTCAATCTAAACACTAAACCCCCCCATAACACTCACTTCAATTTATCTGAATAGTGGCAGTGTTATGGGAAGGTTTTTATTATGGTAAGATGTAGGGTTAGGGTTAGGATTGGGTAAGGGGCAGGGTTAATGTTAGCATCCATTACTAATGTGGGCTAGGGGGGCCTTCCCGTAGCACACACGAACACACAAAAAAATAGCACCTCTATTTTTTCCTGCTATTTGTATATGTGTGTCACATGTCAAGGGTTTCTAGATACTAGGGTAATAAAAGCTTAAATAGATCAGCATCTGTGACATAATATCTTTTTCTGACCCTTTATCATATGCATACTATATCAGAACAAATGTAAAGGATGGTGCAGGTAGTGAAACAGAAATATGGTGTGCCTTTCTGGTTAGGCAGCTAACCCATTTGCTCCCAATAAGGTCACTGGCACTGTCATTTATAGCTTCCCTGTATTAGTGATGATAGATGTGTGACAGTGTTGTTTCAGCCTTGGTTATAGTGATATGATTTTTTTTTTGTACAGCATGTATAACCACCAGGACATAACTGACTCCACAGTCTATTACCTCAAGTACAGGATTCACCAAAAGACCATTTGGTTATCTAGTCTGCGCACATTAACTTGACCTTTTGTAACAAATAACCCTTCAGTCTGTAGCTCTTTTACACAGAGGTCTGAGCTTATCCATATACTATACATACTGTGCAGTTTACAGGATGTTTTAAGAGTGCCTTTGTACATGCATGCCCAACACTAAGACGTTGTTGTAGCCCTGTGAAATATGTCTTGCACCCATACTGAGGGTGCTTGGTCTACACATACCTTATAAATGCAGTACACTGTGTCATCATTTTATAATGTCCTTCCTACCTACATGTCTTAGCCTTGTTGCTCACATACCAGACACTGTAGCACCACCCACACAAAACTCTTTAAGCATGGAGGTCAGACTCCATATCCATAAAGATGACATCTGCCTCATATAGACCTTACCCTTGGGATTCTTTCTCTCATTGTAACACTGCAACTTCCCATGAACTGTCCTTATCCATGGATTCATTCTGTTGATCCCATAGGAGTGGCACTTCCCACACTTATTTCTTACTCAAGGATGTCATTTTATGCATATCTTACTCAAACACAATTTTCTAAACATGTAATAGTGCTGTTCATGTATGCATTCCTCACCCATGAGGTTTTCTATATTCCATACAACAGTGCACTTTCCCAGACTTTATATTAACAACACAGCTTTGCATACTCATACCTTCTGTGTTAAACAAAGCATCCAGTCATGTAAAAATACCCTACCCATGCACATTTCTTATCCTTATGATTCATTGTCAGAGTCATGTAACATTATATCCTCCCACATATACCCTTAGCCCATGGACCTTGCTCTCTGTGCTCACTAACAATACATCTTTTTCTAGATATTCCTCACACCTTGGATTCAGTGTGCAGTCCCTAAGAGACTTTACCCTCCTGCATTCATCCTTCACAAATGAGGGATTACATTCCATAGCACTGTTAGTATATACCCTCTAATCCCCATGGGGAAGAGATGTGTGTAAATCTCCATGCTACGTAAGACTCCACCTTCCTATGCTCTTTGCTGGTTGCACAGTTTTACCCTGCTCATTTCTCTTCTAATGTCCAGGCCCAATAACAATGTTCCATCCACTACACATCTCTTACCCACAGAGATCAGGCTATGGGCTCTGTAACACCCTCTTGTTCATATCCTTTAATCAATAGAAATCTGCAGCTCCTGATTGTGCACCCACCTTTCTATGCACATTTCTTATTCGTGGAACTCAGTATTTAGGCACCAGTAGCAGTGCAGCTTCCTATGCATATACTCCCCTGCAAATATCCCTGGCTCATGTGGGTCACCTTATGGGCTCTGTGACCATGCACCTTCCTATCTGTATAACATATTCACAAGAATCATAAAGTCCAGCATCTGGAACAGTACACCCTATTGAATACAGCATATCCATGCATATTAATCTGCAGGACTTGTGGCTGTGCCCCCCTCCTATGGTCATTCCTTGTTTACCTAGCCTGATCCTAGGGTTCCACTAACAGTAAACCTTCCTGCATGCATCACATATTCATGAGCTTTAGGCTGTAAGGCCTGCAGCAGGGTATCCTCCTGCATATATCCTTACTCATGGGACTAATTCGACATTCTTTGTAACAAGGCACCCTCCTACATGTATCCCATACAAATGAGGATAAGCCTTCAGGCCTTTTAACAGTTTGTCTTCACACACACATCATTAAGAAAGTCCTGTAACAGCATATTTTGACATGCATTACAACCCTTACTCAGGCATTTTTCTCTACATATATCTTGCAAAGAGTGTGCATTCACCAGGCCATCTAACAATGCATCCTGTCACTCACTCACTCACACACACACACACACACACACACACACACACACACACACACACACACACACACACACACGTGACACTTGTAGCTTAGTCTTCATGTCCGGTAAGAATGCACCCTCCAGACAGTTTGTCTTCCACAGTGATTCTTTTGCAGGTTATATAACAATATACCTTCCCACACATATCCCTTAAAGGAGTTCTGTTTGTTCATAACTTATGTATGCTTATACCTATTCAGTAATAAGTTTAAAACAGTTTTCAGCTGCTAAATGGATCTGTAGGCTGTATTAATTCTACTACTTGCAGCAGAGTTCCCCTTTGTATTACCTGTGTGTTGTACAACTATCACACTTACTCTACACAAAAATTTTCCCACTGTCACCCCATTCTGGATCTGACAACCTACTTCATTGGCTCATATGTCATTGCAGAAATCACCTATGTCTTCCTGTCATCCATATATATAATGTATGTCTCACAAAAAAACATTAGCCCACAGATTTGAAAAACTGTTCTAAATTAACCCTTCCCAAAATAAACCCATGTTGTTTCCCCATTAAACCCTGCACAAATCATATTTGGAAATGCATAAAATAACTGCCATTCCATTAGTCCAGGGTACCCTAGTATAGCACTATCAATGCTCTGTAAACCAACATTTATGCCTTGCACATTCTTATTGTAGGTTGCTAGTCTGCTTTCAGGACCTATTGCTACCTTAGGACACTTTCAAATCTTGATATAGTCATGATGATTACCCCATTCCAGGTTAATAATTATACATCAAATTCTTTGTTAACTTACTTAAAAATCGGTTAATAAAATTCCTGTTTTAAAACTTACTTTTCATTACTTCATGCAATACAGATCTTTCTAAACAGGACAGTGTACTACTCAATTGTATAAGTAAATTAGTTCAGTATTCTGTTTGTGTGTCTGATGAAATTCATTGTGTTGTAATATTTTGAAATTAATTGCATGGTAGCACAATTATCATTGTATGAATGCAAGTGTGTTTTTTCTGTTGGAAATCCAATTATCAGAACTGTGACTACTGTAAACTCATTACTTTGGAGCATTTTGAAAATGAAGTGTTTTGTAAGTAACTGAAACATTACCAACTACATTTTTGTTGTATTATTTTTGCTGTTGCTTGAGCTTGGGCCATGGCTGAGTTTGTCTCTGGACTAGCCCACTTAACCTGTTAAAAATGCAAATAAAAATAAAAAGCGTATATCCATCCTTTTGTAGTTCTTTGGTTCAGGAAAATATATAAATCTGCTCCACTGGAAATTTTCTTTCAGAAATTATTCTGCAGTGATTTCAGTAACCGGGATAGGATCCTTTTTTAAGCTCTGATTATGTATCTAATTTGCTGGCCATGTTTGATGCATAGTTGTACTGTTTACAAGATAACTGTTGATATTAAGTGACACTGGTTGTTACTGTTTTATGCCTTGAAGTCAGTAAGTGACATCAGTTACAAGTGGACCTGTTTTGTGTCTCATTCCATTTCATAAGCAGCATCACTTACTGTTCTTTGCATTAACCCATTTAAAAGTGACTCATATTGTTGTAAAACCAAAGAAAACAAATGTGATTTTTGAGTCAGTTGTGTTTATCTGGGCAGCTGTTATAAGTAGAATAGCCACTTTTTACATTACATGGGTAGTTGGGCTCAACAGCCATGAGCCAAATTTATGAGGAAGTAAACTATTTAAAACAAATACAGCTGAGAAATGGCGATTATATTCTAAAATGAGAATAATTAGTTTACAGAAGAAACCATGTTACAGAAAACTAAAGTGTCATTCAAACTTTGAAGTCAAAACCTTGCTAGCCGAGGCCAAACTCATTCTAAACCCATCCAAAACCAAACTTATGCTCTCCCATCCCATCAAAACTTGCAACACCCCTACAACCTTTCATATACATTCTGCAAACAGCACCACTGTATCTGCAATCTCCCAAACCAAGTTACTAGATGTAATTATTGATAATAAATTGAAATTTAACCTACACCTAGCACAGACCATTAAAAAGATTCATATCAAACTAGGCTCCCCATATAGAATCAAACCTTTTCTCACCAATCAAACCCATCAAGACAGCAAGAACTCACCTTTTGTCTACACTACCCTGCACCTCCCCTATACTCACTAACCTAAACAAAGCTGATTTCACCAAACTTAACTCCTGTTACAACAAAATAGCAAAATTCTCAACTAACTCCCCACATAGATCCCAGCACTGCATATCCCTACAACACCTAAAATGGCTAGAACCTCCCCATCTATCAACCTATAATCAACTTATTATCGTCCATAGAATTGTATATCAACCGGAAAAAACTGTTGCACTGCAACACATGCTCCTTCGATTCGCCACAAACAGACAACTCTGCTCCTCTCAAAAACACTCCTTAATGTCACTAAAAGCAACAATAAAGCTAGAGACTCACTCTATTCTAACTTCATTTCCAAGATCTGAAACTCTATTCCACAAAATATTATAGATACTTCCAGTCCCCTCCAGTTTAAAATACTATTTAAAAAAAAACGCCTACTAAACAAATGGATCCGCTCTTGTACCTGCCCAGGCTAAATCTCCTATACCTATTACCCTACACACCTTAGCCAACAGATCTCCTTCTCCATCACCCCTTTTTTAAGACTCCTCCATGTCTGCACACTTCCTCCCCCCTCCTGGTCTCCTCCACTTCTATCCATAGTCCACCTCTGTCTAACCCACCTATCTTCCCAACTGATTCATTCAACTTCTTCCAAACCCCAGCAGTATACTATGTATGTATTTCTTCTCAAATGCATATTACACTCTTGCATATACTTTGGGCAGTTAATCTACTGTATATATATATATATATATATATATATATATATATATATATATATATATATATATATATATATAAAAATATCCATTTAACTGGATATTTATTGTAGCCTTGTACTTAATTAATCAAAATCTTGTATATAATTAACCAAAATTTTCATAATAAATGATTGGAATATTATTAGACTAATGTGAACCTTCTGTTAACTTTTTAATGTTGCTATTAAACTGTTGGTTATTGCCTCTAACACATGAAGTTTTCAACCCTGAAAACGGGCTAGTACCCAGTTGGACCTTCCCAGTAAACAAATGTAAAATAAATAGATAATAAAATTATCATTCCATAGTTGTAAGACAGTAGGGAAACGTTAACAGCCTGCACATCTGGCTTACACAATACAAGTCTATGCAAGTTACAAACCATAAATAGAAGAAATTGTCAAAACAGTTACTAATAGAAACTGTCCCTTTAAACTGTCAACATATAGTTAGCAATAAGAATAAACCAAGTATATAAATAGGTAAACATGCAGATTGCTCTTGCTGTAGCACCACCTGTTTTTTCATTTTCTTACATTTTAAATGTGTCCCTTGGAAAGTATTCACCAAATCTGCCTCCTGCATCTAGGTCCACCTACAAACTGCTGTGTATTTGTTTGTTATCAGTGTGTGTGATTGTAACCTTTCTGTGAAAGTAAAACAGGATGCTTTTAATTTATTATGTCTTGATAAGCAGTTAAAACATAAAAGGGTATAATGATAATCAATTTGTTGTGTATTTAATACGTGGATGTCAAGAAATTCACCTTGAAAGTGAAACTCAAGGGAATCTTGGCAAAATTTCTGAGAACAAACAATATACTGTATCGTATTTATCCCATCCAACTGATGGGTTCGCATCCTATTTGTTGGTGCTGAGCCATCAAAACTGTTGCTCTAGCCTCAAACTCCTTTACATTCTTTCTCCCCATAATGCCCTATCGAGTGATCCTACCTCAGATCTTGTTTGCCACCATAGTGAGCGTTTTGACATCCTAAGTGCTCCTTCTCAAAGTTTTCATTTTTACTTTACTACCTTTTTATTACACTTGAACATTTACTTATTCAGCTTTAAGGGAAACCTTTTCCTTTGAGCTCCTTTTTTCAATTTCATAAGTGTATACTAGGCAAATGACCACTTGGTCCATTATAAGCCTATCCATGCAACCTAAATGTGACCCACAAATTTGATTTATATACTGACTTCCTCTGTCCACCTAAGATATAGGCACCAGACCAGGGGTGAATTTCTGATTACCCATCCATAGGTCCAAGTTTTGCTTAAATATAGTTAGGGAGGAACTGTGCTTCACATGGATTTGGAGCCTGTTGCAGAGAATAAGAATTCCCTGAAAAATGTATCTGTCTCTCCAACATGTCCTGTTTAAGTCACAAGCAAAATTCATCTTTTGATCTAGTAGTTGTGATGCTGTTTGTTTTGCAGATGTGCAAAAGTTTCATAAAAACAGGGTCCAGGGATGCATTCTGTGCCAGGCAAAGATCAGCCCTCAGTAGTCTGTATGATACTGAGTAAAGAGACTGGGCTTTGAGGCAATTAGCATTTAGTCCTGATTCTTTATGTAAGCAACGTTTGTGGACATTCCAGTTGCTGCACGTGTCTAGTCAGGTACGTACCAAAGGGGCATTATACTCTCTGTTGGGTGTAATAAGGGCTGAGTGGAGTGGTGTGATGACCTCTGTGGGCCTGGATGCCATGCCCATAAGTATTTTCTGACTACCTTGGACACATGTTGATTGAAGGCTAGGTTACTATCTACATGAGTTCCCAGATCCCTGACCAGTAAATCAACTTTTAGAGGTGTTTTATTAATTGTGTAGTTAACTGGGTGGCTGACTTCCCAAAATGTGCTATAGTGCTTTTCTTGGCATTGAGTTTTAAGCCATGGCTTTGTTACCAAGAGTTTGTCTGTGTTAGACCTTTGTTTGTCTTCTCTTGACGTCACATGAACCTTGGTCTGCAATTACATACAACACTCTTGGCTTAAGGTTAAAGAATAAAGTTGGCTTTGGTATTTATCTTTACATTCTCTCAGGATTTGCTATTAGCCTGTGTTACTTTTATGTTTCTTATAGCTTTATTCGTAATAACATTAGTAGTTGGAGTATGGTGGGTATGTATTTTTCTTGATTAGCAGTACTTTTAATTATCAATCATATATGTACATGTTTTTCGTCTTTTCTTAGACATGGACAAGGAGAAGAATTTTCATAAGTGCCAGAATTGTGGTCACAAAATTTCCCCCCAAGACACCCATGAGTTGTATGCAGTGAAGTGTGCTTGGGGATAGAGCACCTTTCTGCTGATTACTGTATTTGCAAGTCATGTGGGCTCCAGACAGACAAACCATGTTAATTATTAAGGAGTATTACCTCCTTATCCTGAGTCTGACAAGCCCAAACAGTCTTTGAATAAAGACAGGCACTGTGGCAAGCCAAAAAAAAAAAAAGAAAAAAGAAAATGATGTTGACCCCCATAAGAAAAGGAGTCAGAGCTGCTCCTAGCTCCATTGACCCCCATAAGAAAAGAATTCAGAGCTGCTCCTAGCTCCAAAGGTATCTATAACTGAGTCTGTATTGGCTTCAACACCAACGCATTTCCTGATGTTGTCCCCATCCACATTGGAGATGACTGTCATTCCAGATAAATATTCTAAGAGACTGTTGAGTAGGACTTCAGAAAGGGAGCTGTCTCACATACCCTTCCAGCCTCCATCTGCTTCGTTGCTTACATCTTCAGATCCTTCAGGAGTAGCTTTGGATTTCATGATGCAGGCATTTTTGAAGAGCCAGAGATGGACTTCTTCACATCCTCCTCTAAACTAAGGGTGAATATGGCTGGCCCAGTATCCGCATCTTTGCTTGTTTCCTAGTATATGTTTATGTACTGTTAACTTTGGAACCAGCTCTGCCTCAAAGCATGTTCCCTCTGTACTGACTGATGTTCCTTTTGATACAACACAGTTTATCCTGAGACTCTTGGAACACAGTGTTTCTTAGGGTCTGAGAGTCTTGGAGCTGATTTTGTTTCAGAATCATCATCTCAATGCTGTGTCTTCAGAGCTGTCTTTGGAGTTGTTTCATATGGCCATCTTGCCAGAGTTAGAGACACTGGCCTGTGAGACAATGATGCTAATATCCTACTTGAGGCCTTCTATTTTCTCAGGTTTTAGGATGCCCTCCTTGGTGCTGCTACTTATCTTGCCCTTAGTGAGGGTGGACCTGCTCACTGAGCAGGACTTCCAGACTTGTCTGAGGTTAGTATGGCTTTTCAGGTCATGAGGAGGATAATTTCCTTTCCAGCAAGCACAGACACGTAGGCTTCCTCTGTATTTGTTCCACCTTGTGACTTTCTCATCTTTGTCTTAGACCCACCATATTTCCATGGGTCAGAGCTGTGGGACTGGCCTCTTAAGCACTGCTAGGATGTCTCCTCTGAGAAGATGGATCCCACACAAGAAAACAAATCAAAGAACAATGAGAGCTAAACTTAGGATGAGCTTTTCACAGCTCTCAGGGCTGTAAACCATTTCATTTCCTAAAAGTATTGTCTGATCTCTATCCAGTCAGAATGAACTAATTATGTGGTCTGGATGCCAAGAGTCACTGTTGGACTATTACTTGACATCTGTGTTTCGAGCACACAAAGTTTATTATGATTGGAGATAACTGTAATCCTCCATCTTATACATTTTGACTCTGTGTGCATGCTCACACATTAATGTGTATCCATGAGTATGCATATGCTTACATATGTGTGCATGTGTACAGATTTATAAGCATGTACATGTGTATACCTATATGAGCATGCATATATATGTACGTATATATGTGTATAGGTATGCAGAGACAGATGGGATAATGGTTAAGGTCGTCCCCTCTCATGCACAAGGTATAAGGTTCGATCCTGACATTCGCCCAATACCTGTTTGCAGTTTGCATGTTCTCCCTGTGTCTCTGTGAGGTTCCTCCCACATTTGGGAAAACATGCTAAGTGTTTCCATCTCCTACTTGCCCAAGAATGGAGCTGTGGGCAGCAACACAGACTGTACATACTGCCCTACAGGGGGAAGAGTTGTACAGACCAACTGCTTTGGGCATTTATTGTGATGCACAGTATCCTGAAGATAGGAAAACACTTATTACAGACTGTGTGCCATGGCAAGGCTAGACACTTGGTGTAAAATATGGCTCTAGGTGATTTGGTTGTCTTAACTAATGTCGTCAAAATGGGTATGGCTATTTGCTAGTGATAAGTGGGTTGATGACCTGGCCTACACCAAAGTCAAAGTAAACTTTATTGTCATACAGATCAACACAGGGGAAAAAGTGTGTATCACTGCACAAAATTTCGATAGGCTCGTACCATATGAATGACAGCTTACAGAAGGAAGCTAGATTAAATTAATAACTTAAAAATACTAAAACTAGAAATCAAAATAAGATACTAAAAATAAATACAGTAAAAAATTCAGAGCTTTTTACAGCAGAAACAAAACAAGTAGAACAACAACAGGAACAGACTTAGTAGAAATATAAGGATCTATAACAAACAGAACTATAAATAAAGAAGCACGCATGTAAAAAAACTTACTCACCACCAATATATGTCATAAGCTTACAGTTTACAGTTTTCATAGTGCAGATAGAGATGTATAGAGTGAGTTATGTACAGAGTTATGTAAATAACAATGACATATTGCACATAAATAATGTTTTGCAATTTAGTTGGTTATGCTGTGAGTTTGTTGTTCAGCAGTCTGATGGCATGTGGGAAGAAGTTGTTATGGAATCTGGATGTCCTGCATCTAATGCTACTGTAGTGTTTCCATGTTGGCAGGAGTTTGAACAGTCCATAAGCCCTATGGTGTATATCCCTCAATAGTTTTTGGACTCTACCATAGCATCTGTTTGAATATATGTCCTATAGGGATTGAAGGTTTGAGCCAATGATTTTTATGGCCTGATTAATGATATTATCCAGTGCCTCCTGATCAGCTTGAGACCAGTTTCCATACCAGACAATGATGTTGGAATATTGTGCTAATGTGCCAGGAAGTTGTGCTAATGGTGGGAGGGGTATATATGCCCCTATTGGCCAGTGTGTGCTTGCCATAAAAAGTCCAGCAGCCCTGGGTCAATAAGCTGCAGGCTATGTGCTCTTCAGTTGCCCAGCTTGGGTTACCTGGGATAGCTCTTTTGAGCGAAGCTGGACATAAAGCCAATCAACCTGCTCAAACATGAGCTAACAGTTGCTGCACTCAATGCAGGTTCACTGACAGAATGGAAATTCAAAGTGGATGACATGGTGGCAAGGAGGAGACTGGACATCATATGTATCCAGGAGACTAGATGGAAAAGCAGTGCTGCAAAGTTACTTGGCCTGGGAACCACAGTAGGACAGGCTGGAAATGGTGTGGGAATCTTGGTAAGGGAGCGGCTTCAAGAGACAGTGAGAGATGTCATCAGAATTAATGATAGACTTCTAATAATCAGACCCCATGCTAATGATAGGGCAGTATTCAAAATCTCAGCCTATGCCCCACAGCAGTATTATGATAGTGAGGAAAAGATTGCTTTCAGACAGCAGTTGTAAGTTCTACTAGATAAAGCAGGACAAGTTGAATTGATGTTGATGATGGGTGACTTGAATGCACATATCAGGACAAACAGAACAGTATATGAGGACTTCCTAGGTCCAGATGGGATGGGTGGGGCAACAAGAATAAAGAAGTGGAGGCCATTCTAAATTTCTGTCTGGCAAATGGCTTGGTAGTAGCCAACACCTGGTTCAGAAAGAGAGACAATTACAAGATCCATTCAAGAGTGGCCAACATGCAACTCAAGTAGACTACCTTCAAGTAAGGAAAGGGCACTGGGGTAGATTCAGTGATTGCAAAGTCATCCCCTTTGAAACAGTCAGCACACAGCATAAGCCATGGGTTGTCATAATCAGCTGCAAGCAGTGACCAGAAAAGGCTCTAAAGTCAACAGACACTAGGCTGAATAAATGGAAGTTGATTGGAGAGAAAGTACAACATTTCAAGGAATTACTCAGGGCTCTAGCACCTCAGGAGGAGGAAGACATAGGTGTAGTTGAAGAAGAATGGAGGCACCTCAAACCAACATATGTGCGGACTGTAGAACAGATATGCGGCTGAGTCAGATACACAAAAAAGGTGCCTAAGGAAAGCTGGTGGTAGAATACAGATGTCCAAGATGTCATTAAAAGAAAGAAAGATTGCAGGAAAAAGTGAGAGATAGAAGAAATGGACCAGGTTAGGAAGAAATACTGGTTGACTAGCAAAGAGGCTGACAGAGCAGTTGCAATAGCAAAGAACAAGGCATCACAGGCCCTCTACCAGCTTCTAGAAAGTGATTCAGTAGATCACTCAAAGAAACTATATCAGGTTGCAAGGCAAAGACAGAAAGATAAAGAATATAGTCAGACACCCTTTATAAGGAATGCCAGCAACAACCTGCTCACCAGTCCAGAGGACATCAAAGGAAGAAAAAGCTATACTGCCCTGGACACAGCCTACAATGAGCAGAGGAGGAGCCCACCATAAAAGAAATAAGAACATTATTAAAGAAAATGAAGTCAGGGAAAGCAGCAGGCTCAGATGAGGTCAGAGCATATATGATGAAGATGCTGCATGAAATAAAATAGAAGTGGCTCATAAGGGTACCCATAGCAGCATGAAGAGAAAGGCATATCACAAATGACTGAAGAATAAGCATATTCATGCCAGTGTACAAGAAAAAAGGGGACATCCACAGCTGTGGGCAGTACACAGTTATTAAACTCTTGATGTTAAGTTGTCAATCTCGCCTTCATTCTTGCTTGATGGGTTCGGAGCCAATCCTCGGCTCCGACTCGGCACTTGCTAAGCTCGAGAGTCACTTTTACCAGCTCGAGGCAGCCCCATATCCCATGATGCAAGGCGGTAAGTACCCAGATCTCATTTGCCGCTTCGCTGATGAGGTCCTCCTTTTACCAGCTCCTGGTAAGTGATTTATACACTACTGCTTTTGCCCCTTTTTCGATTTAAACTTAATTTTAAACTTAATTTTAATAGTTTTAGACTAGTTTTAGTCCTTTTCTGACTAGAATTCCCTCTCTCCTTTAAAGTTTTTAGTCAGGCCTTCTCCCATCCCATCCCCCCCCTTGTTAGGGTGTGTGTGTGTGTGTGTGAGAGAATAGTTTTTCTTATTTTTGGGATATATTTCTTGGACAGGTGTTGTGTGTGTGTGTTTTTTACACCATGTCTAAGGAAAGGGTCTCAGGCTTTAAGAAGTGTGACTCGTGCTGTCAGAAGATGTCTCTGACAGACGGTCACACTTCTTGCCTATACTGCCTGGGACCTCTCCACCTGCAGGACTCCTGTGCGATTTGTCATTCTTTCAGCCAGAGAGTCCTGCAGGAAAGGAGAAACAAGCTGATTTTGAGGGGCCTACTTAAACTGAGGGCTCTCCGGCTAAGTCGGCTCCAACCAAGGCTTCCAAGTCTTCCAAGGCCCAGGCTTCTGTGTCCAAGCCTGCGGCCTCGGCTCCGACTCTTTCAGAGTCGAGATCGGCTCCGGCTGGAGCCGATCCTGGTTTGCATAAACCCATCGGTGCCGATTCTGGTTCGGTCACTTCGGTGTCGGCGCCCATAGGTTCCGATCACCATGTGGCTCAGGCTTCGGTGTCGGCTCCGACCGGCTCCGACACCCTTACTTTTATGTCTGTATCGGCTCCGGCCGGAGCCGATGCATCGAAACTTTCTGTCGGTGCAGATAAGTTGTCGGCTCTGACAGTTTCCATAGTTTCTTCGGCTCCGATGGTTCCTTTGAGGAAGAGGTCCAAGTCCCCTTCCTTGGAGCCGATACTCTCGGCTCCGGCTTCTCCTCTCCTCTCGGAACGGAGCCATCGGAGCCGATCATCCAGGTCATCCAGGCTTTCTGACCATGATTTAGAGAGGGTGGTCAGTAGATTGTTGAAATCACAGGCACTGGCCCAGATGCTACATAGTCCGTCTCAACAGACGACTATTAGTCCACACCCCATTGCAGTTCCTCCTTCGACTCTACCCCAGAGTTTGGAGTTGGAGTCTTCGGGAATGGTTTCTGCTAGGGCTGAGGGACAGATACCCCCTCCTTCTGCTCCTTCAGCCTCTACTCTTATCTCCTCTTCGAGACCTTCCTTAGAGGGATTCGGTGGTTGGGCTTCCTGGTCTCCTCCGAGGGGGTGAGTGGCATCAGACCCTTGTCCGACCCCACTCTTCCCCTTGGAGCCTCGGCCTTGGTGAGCTCGGCTCCGACATCTGCCTCAGAGCCTTCCCTTTCGGTGGACCCTGGAGTTCCTGGTTCTTCGGAACGGGTTCTCTCAGACCTCCCTGGGAGGGGAGCCTTCGAGGTGATGAAGAGTGTGCTGGCCACTGGACTCAGCCAGCAGTCTGTTCCCTTAGCTCCTCCCTCTATGGTGCCTGTCGATATCTCTGCCACTTCTCTTGCTCCCGGACCCAGAGATCCTCCGCCTCAGGTTTCCCCACTGGGAATATCCCCCTATTCTGAGGATTCTCCTGATCAGTCAGGGGATCCTCCGCGAAAGAGGACCTGTAAGAGGAAACACGTAGACTCCCCCGAGTCTGTCACTTCAGATACTGACTTAGATGGGTCAGAGGGATCCCCAAGATCCCCCTCTGAGGATGTCTCCTTTTCAGACATCCTAGAACTCCTTAGACAGAGGGGAAACTGGCCCACCAATAATCCCTCTGAGGATGAGTCGGTATACCTGGGCGTTTGGATCTCGGCCCTCCACCTCCTGGGTGTCTCCGCCTTTCGACCCCCTTATGCAGGTTATTGCTCGAAAGGCTTGGGCTGCTCCTGAGTCTGTAGAGCCAGTCCCTAGGAGGCCTTCTAAATTTATTACTGCCCCGTCGGACAAGCAATTCCTCACGAAAGGTGTCCCTGCTGATGCCATGGTGGTGGCGGCTGCCACTAAGAAGGAACTTGCAGATCCTTCCGTACCTGTCCATCCTCCTAATAAGGACTCTAGGACCATGGATAGGTATGGTAAGTGGATGTTCTCTTCAGCGACCTTTGCTATGCGTTCGCTGAACTAGCTATGTTACTTCACCAGACTCCAGAGGGATATCCTTAAGGAACTAGGTGAAGTAGTACAGGATCCTACAGCTGCAGGGGCTCAAGAAAAAATTGCTTTGCAGCTAGGAACCCTTAATTCTATTGCTAACTCCTCCATGTGACTGATATCATATGCTGCAGATGGAGCGAGTAGGGCCGCAGGTACAGGTGTGGCTCTTAGACGCCAAGCCTGGATGCGGCTCTGTAATTTTGCAGATCCCTTTAAGGCATCCTTCACAAACTCTCCCTTTGATGGCTCAGCTTTGTTTGGTCCTCAAGTGAAGGAAACGTTGACCAGGTGTGAGCAGGACGGCAAGACTCTTTCTGCCGTGGGGTCCATTTTTCCACCCTTCTAGACCTTACCCCAAAGGGCAGAAGGGTGGCAAAATGTGGTTCCATAAATCCCAAGGAGTCACGCTGGATTCACGTGGTCAGTTTACCCCTAGAGGCAGAGGGGGTAACAATAACAGACGCCACTCTAGAGGCAGAGGGGGTCCACAAAACCAGGGAAGCAGAGAGCCTCTCTCTGACAAGCCCTTTCAGCATCCCTGAGATGTTGCCCGACTGTCCATCCTTGGAGGCAGTCGGGGGAAGACTATCGCTGTACCCAGAAGCCTGGCGTTCCCTCACTCAAGACAGATGGGTACAGTTGATCATATCCGAGGGTTACAAAATTCCTTTCGAGGAAAGTCCTTTCTATCACTCATATTCCCTTCCAGATGTACCACCCAGTCTAAGGGAAATTGCAGAGTTAGAAGTCTTAAAACTTCTGCAAAAAAGAGCCATTCAGCCAGTTACAACAGATCATTCAGAGCCTGGAATCTACTCAAGGTTCTTTTTGGTCCCCAAAAAGACGGGAGACTGGAGACCAATATTGGATCTCAGCAGACTCAACAAGTCTGTGAGGAAGACAAGATTCCGAATGGTCACTCTTCAGTCAATTCTGCCCTTCTTACAGAAGGACAACTGGATGTGCTCGGTAGATCTTCAGGATGCGTACTATCACATAAAAATTCACAGACGCTCCAGGAGATTTCTCCACTTTCGGCTGGGGTCCAGTCATTTCCAGTTCAGAGCCCTGCCCTTTGGTCTCACTACAGCCCCCAGAGTGTTCACCAAATGTATGGTAACGGCTCACCTGAGACGTCAAGGATTCCAGGTGTTTCCGTATCTCGACGACTGGCTCCTTTCAGCCACCACCAGGCATCAGCTTCTTCAAGCCAGGGATTATACAATAAATCTTTGCTCTCAATTGGGCATCTCGATCAACTCAGGAAAATCCTCCTGATTGCCCTGCCAGTCTATTACTTTCATAGGCGCAAACTTAGACACTGTTCGGATGTCAGCTACCCTTCCAGATCAAAGAATCTCAGACATTCAAAGTCACGTCAGGATCATTCTAGCCAGCAAGAAGGTACAGGCCAGAATGGTTCTAAAGGTGTTGGGCCTCATGGCTGTGGCCATTACCCTTCTTCCCCTGGCTCGCTTCCATATGCGCCTTCTTCAGTGGATGTTGTTCACTCAGTGGTCTTACCAACAACTTCCGATGCATCACCAGATACTGGTGACACCGATATGCAAGAATCATCTTGCTTGGTGGATTACTTCTCCCCAGATTCACCAAGGCAGACCCTTTGTACCCCCATCCCCGGTAGCCACTGTCACTACGGATGCCTCCCTGATCGGGTGGGGGGGGCATTATCAGGGCAGGATGGTTCATGGGACATGGCAACCTTTCGAATACCACCTGCACATAAATGTCCTAGAGATGAGAGCAGTGCTTTTAACGTTGCAAGCCCTCAGCAGCTTTCTTCCCTTGGGGACAATTGCAGTCCACACAGACAACATGTCTGTAGTGTGGTATATCAACAAACAAGGCGGAACCAAGTCCTACCCCTTGTGTCAAGAAGCGCTCAGACTTTGGCAATGGGCGATCTCCTCTCATCGGTTTCTGGTAGCAACGCATATCCCTGGGAAAACCAACATTTTAGCGGACAGATTGAGCAGAGCTATTCTCATGCCTCACGAGTGGTCTCTCAAACAATCTATAGTGGAAGAGATTTTTCTGGAGTGGGATCGCCCATGTTGCGATCTTTTTGCTACTCCCCAAAACAGCAAATGCCCAGATTTCTTCTCTCTCTTCCCACTGCCAGGCCATCCCCCCAGAGACGCTCTGACCCAGGATTGGCCCCAGGGACTTCTTTATGCCTTTCCTCCTTTTCCTCTGATCCCTCAAGTTATCCAGAAAGCAACTGTTTTGAGAGCCAAAATGATTCTCATTGCTCCTTATTGGCCTCGACAAATTTGGTTTCCGTTCCTCCATCGTCACCTTTTGGTGCAGCCGTGGCATCTGGACCCCAGTGCCAGATCTTCTGATTCACCAATCTGGTCAGCTGCACAGGTCTAGCCCTTCTCTCAACCTCACAGCATGGTTGCTCCACTTCCTTCCTTAGCCAGGCTTCCTATGATCTCTAACCCTGTTAGAGACATCATAGTAACTTCATAAAATCCTCCACTAGGAGGATTTATACTAGCAAATGGAAACGTTTTTCTTATTGGGCTAAAGCCAAAAATATTGATCCCTTCACTGCTCCAGTACAAGCAGTTTTGGATTTCTTAGCGGAGATTTTTCACGCGGGCTCCTCTTCCTCCACAGTCAAAGTTCAATTGGCCACTATCTCGAACTTTCATGTCGGGTTCGCAGATCATAACATTATGTCCCACAGGCTTTGTAGAGCCTTCTTGAAAGGAATCTTCCTCCTAAAACCTCCAGTTAGGAGTCCTCCTCCTCAATGGGACCTAAATTTAGTGCTGACATCCTTGATTCTTCCTCCCTTCGAGCCAGCTGTTTCTTGTTCCCTGAAATTTCTTTCATGGAAAACTTTATTCCTGGTTGCTATTACTTCTGCTAAGAGGGTGTCTGAACTTCATGCTCTATCTGTTCGCCCCCCCTATTTGGTCTTCCACAAAGACAGGATATCATTGGGAACTAATCCGACTTTATGCCTAAGGTCGCCTCAAAGACTAATTTGAATCAGGCTATTGATCTCCCTGTATTTTTTCCAAACTATGCAAACAGATCGGAACAAAAATTGCATTATCTTGATGTCCACCGCCAACTCAGATATTATTTGGACAGAACAAAACAATTCAGGAAATCCGATCAACTCTTTGTTTCCTATGCTGATAACAAGAAAGGCCTTCCTGTCTCAAAAGTGACCTTGTCTAGATGGCTTTCTTCTGTCATCTCTGAAATTTATCAGCTCAGGGGAAAACAGCTGTGCTCGAAACCTAAAGTACATTCAACCAGAAGCTTAGCCACTTCCACAGCTTTTCAAGCTAGACTTCCTTTGGACACTATTTGTGCAGCAGCCACTTGGGCCACTCCTCATACATTTGTTTCCCATTACAAATTGGATTTGGCCTCCAGGGATAGAGCCAGTTTTGGCTCTACAGTTCTCAAGAGTCTGTTCCATTGAGCCACCCAGGATAGAGGTGCTAGGGACGCGGTCCCATCAAGCAAGAATGAAGGCGAGATTGACAACTTAACATTGAGAAGTCATGTACCTACCATAACGTTCCATGTTAGTTGTCTTCTCTCGCCTTCTTTCTTGCGACCCTCCCTCCTTCCCCCAGGCCTGGACAGACCTTTCTCTACAAGGAATTATGCTTCTGAAGTCCATACAAAGCTGGTCCTTCTACCATCCTTAAGGTTTTTTTTTTTTTTCTCTCCTTCTTTCTTCCTTTGGGAAGTTATTATGCTAGGTGCTATTGCCTTTTGTTATCAAACGAGATCTGGGTACTTACCGCCTTGCATCATGGGATATGGGGCTGCCTCGAGCTGGTAAAAGTGACTCTCGAGCTTAGCAAGTGCCGAGTCGGAGCCGAGGATCGGCTCCAAACCCATCAAGCAAGAAAGAAGGCGAGAGAAGACAACTAACATGGAACGTTATGGTAGGTACATAACTTCTCATTGCATTGCATGAAAGTTCTGGAGAGGGTGGTTGATAAATGAATATGCAGAGAAGTAGAAAGTAATATTGGAGATGAGCACTTTGGATTCAGATCAGGATGCAGCACAGCCAACTCAATGTTTATAGTTAGACAGAGAGATGTGAAGAAGCCAGCAATGAGAAAATAGTCCAACTGGGCATTCCTAGTCTTTGAGAAAGCATATGACAATATTCCAGGAAAGCTGATTTGGGCACTCCTGTGGTGGTTCATAGTCCCAGAAACATTGATAGAATTAGTCCTAACATGTACAAGGACACAATGATTTAAGTACAAACAGTGTTTGGTCTCATACAAGGGTTCCCAGTGGGAGTAAGGGTGCACCAGGGTTCATCTCCAAGTCTACTGCTGTTCATACTGGTGATGGACTACATTATTAAACAGGTAGGAGGGGACAGATCAACAAAGTTGCTCTATGGAGATGATGTGGCACTACCTGCAGACTCTGAGCAAGAACTTCAGAAAAAGCAGCAAAGCATAGGGGGAATGAATTGCAAAACTAAAGGCATGAGTTGAAACTGGAAAAGGTTAACAGATTCAAGTATTTGGGAGGGGTAGTTGAGGAGAAAGGAGGTCTGAATGAGGAGGTCAATTCCAGAATTAGAGGGGTGGCAGCCAAATGGCACAGAGTATCAGCTGTACTATATGACAGAAGAATGCCAAAGAAACCGAAAAGTAAGGTGGACAAAGCAGTGGTATGACCAGTACTACTGTATTGTACAGAAACCTGGTAGTAAAGGCAGAGCAGCTGAGGAAGCTAGAGGTAATGGAGATGAGGTGCCTGAGATGGGTGGTATGATGCACACTGTGGGACAGATGAAGAAATGAGGACATAGGGGCAGAAGCCAAAGTAGTTCCAACTACAGAAAAGGTCAGAGAAAACAGATTACGGTGGTTTAGGCACATGTGGAGAAAAGCAGAACATTGTCTGTTGAAGAAGTTTTGGACAGACTGGACGAAGATAAGAGGAAATAAGGGCTTCCAACAAATAGGTGGATGGATTGGGTGAGTGAACACCTGTGACAATCAGGCATGAGTTTCAAAGAAGGTAGGTGAGTGGCACTGAATAGAGAGAGTTGGTGACAGTTGTCACAACACCTCGACCCCATATAGGAAAGGGGACAAAACGGGGTTGATGATGATGTGTATGTATGTCTGTATCCATATATATATATATGGTTCTACCTGACTTCGTCGACAGCGCAGAAGACCGACATCGGAATCCGGAGCTCCAGAAGATCGAAAGTGAAGAAGACCGAGGCGAATCGCGAGTGGCAGAACATCGACAATGCAGAAGACCGACACGACGGATGACAACACCAACGCCGAGGATGCCGACATGGGGAAAGGCTGTGTGAGTATGCGGTAGTGACGGACGTTAGGGTGCGAGGCAGGTAAGTGTGGAGATTGACGGTCTGTGGGGATAGGGGTGGGTTAAGTGAGTTAGGGTTAGGGAGCGATAGAGGTGGGTTAAGTGAGTTAGGGTTAGGGAGCGATAGGGTGGGTTAAGTGAGTTAGGGTTAGGAGCGATAGGGGGTTAAGCGCGTTACGGTTAGGGAGCGATAGCGGCGGGTTAAGTGAGTTAGGGTTAGGGAGCGGGTAGGTAAGTGTGCGATAGTGACGGACCTTAGGGTTAGGGTAAGGTTTAGTGTGGGCTTGTAAGGATTTTGGTGTGCTTGTGTTGTGTGTGTGGTTTGTGGAATGGGGATGTGTTTTGTTTTGTATGGGTTTTCGTGTTTGTGTACCGTCGGTTATTTCGTTGTCGGTTATGTGTGGTTTCGTGTTTATGGACTGTCGAATATGTGGTGTCGGTGATGTGGTTGTCGGTGTTGTGTGGTTTCGACTATGTCAGGTAGAACCATATATATATATATATATATATATATATATATATATATATATATATATGTGTGTGTGTGTGTTTGTGTGTGTGTGTGTGTGTGTTTGTGTGTGAAGGCTGCCAGCCTAGACAGATAGAATTTTATAGATAATTATGTCATCTGTAAATATTAATGTGAACCACAGGTTTGTTGTCTTAAATGGAAAAACTGCTGTAAGGAAGCTAAGTCAAGCATTTTATGACTGTCTTTGATTTTTAAAGTTGGCTTCAGCCCCTCTAGATGAAGGCATTCTTTCTATTGTTTTAACCAAGAGTTAAATTGCTAGAGTTAAACATGCAAATGTATTTTTATTGCTCTGCTTCCTGACCAGCTGCAAGATAACAAAAGGAGATGTTAAGAATGTAAATGTAGTTTCTGTTAGCCTGGGAATACAGGGAAGTGTGAAGAATGATGCAATGGGAACCAGGAATGTGATTTTAAAAACAGAGAGAATCAGAGGGCATTAAGCATTTTTGTCTTGACCATCCAACTCATCAGCACTGTTTTGTTGTATGTGTAAGTTATCTTAGACTTGTGTTTTCTCTTAGTAATAACTAGAAACTAGAAAGATTAGACTAAGTGTTTTTCTGTGATGTCATAACTGTACTACTGAATTATTTTAAGTATTTCTCTGTGATCTTTGAACTCTTGACTAGCACTGTGTAGTAAGAAGTATTGCCTTGTGTTTTTATTTATTAATAAATATTTTAAAACCTTTCAACTCTGGCTGTTTTGTGTAGAAATAGTTTAAGCTCTAGAGTACATTGCATATTTATAGTAATTACTGTTCAAGTCACTCCAAATAAGCCTTGACTGTTCAGTCACACTTACCTGTTTGGATAATAATATTGCACAGTAATAATTGGACACCCTTTTAAGGGCCTTTGAGTAGCTGATAAATATTAGTGGGTGGTGGCAAGTGGCACTACTGTATTGTCTGGAAAAAAGGGGCACAGATGGATAACCTGTGCCAGCCTTCCCCAGGAATGTCTATGTGGTTATAGAAACTTTTCTTAAACTGTGTGTGTGTGTGTGTGTGTGTGTGTGTGTGTGTGTGTGTGTGTGTGTGTGTGTGTGTGTGTGTGTCAGCTACTTGGGCAGGGGCACGAAGCACTGGTTGGACAGAGAGGGTGCTGGAGGTTTTAGCTTGCCAACTAGGCTGAGATCTGGACCCTATAGCTGTGCCAGTGGGTAGTCTTATTGGGGACCTGGAGAGCAAGGGAGCAACCAGCCCCAGACTGACTGTGATCTCTGTGCACTCTTAAGGGAAATTTTCCTCCTATATGAAACGCCCCTCACTGGCATTAGGGGTGAGGATTGAGGCTCCTTGATTGCTGGGCCAGGGCACAGGTGTCACATGTCACAATATATATACATATATATATGTGTGTGTGTGTGTGTGTGTGTGTGTGTGTGTGTGTGTGTGTGTGTGTGTGTGTGTGTACATGAGTATCCATATATATGTATATGTGTGTACATGAGTGTCCATATATATGTACATGTATACCTATACAAGTATGTATATATATATGTATATATATATATATATATATATATATATATATATATATATATATATATCTATATATATATATATAAATTTATGTGTATATATGTACGTGTATACCTCTATGCATGTATATGTAAGTGTATATCTGTATGAGTATGTGTACATATGTGCATGTATACCTATATGATTCTGGATATACAGTGGATATAAAAAGTGTGCGCACCCCTGTTAAAATGACAGGTTTTTGTGATATGAAAAACGAGACCACAATAAATAATTTCTAAACTTTTTCCACCTTTAATGTGACATATAACCTGCACAATTCAATTGAAAAGCAAACAAATCTGTTAGGAGAAAAAATATAAAAAATAAAAAACACACAATAAGCTGGTTGCATAAGTGTTCACATCCTTAAACCAATACTTTGTTGAAGCACCTTTTGATTTAATAACAGCATTCAGTCTTCTTGGGTAGGAGTCCATCAGCATGGCACATCTTGACTTGGCAATGTTTGCCCACTCTTCCTTGCAAAAGAGCTCCAAATCTGTCAGATTGCGAGGGCATCTCTTGTGCACAGCCCTCTTCAGGTCATCCCACAGATTTTCTATTGGAACTAGCAAATCCCTACATTTCACAATAAACCCCAATCTCACAACCCTGCTGTCTATTAACCTAAACTATTACATATAACACCTGATCAGTATTCTCTTATCAGGTGACATCCATCCCAACCCAGGCCCTGCCAATATAACCACCACAAATAAATCCTTACTATTCACTTCCTTAAACTCACAAAGTATCGTTAACAAAGTCCCCAACCTTCATGCCTGGCTTATACACAACAAACCTGACTTTTTAACTATTTCTGAAACCTGGTTGAAACCACATATTAAGGACTCTGAATTAGTTCCCCCAAACTACTCCATCATAAGAAAAGACAGACCTCTCAAAAAAGGCGGAGGAGTAGCCCTTATATATTCCTCCTCCCTAGTAGTTTCCCCCTACAACAAACCTATCCCACACTTCAACAACGCTGAACTTCTCCTTACTATATCTCAAATCAATAACCACAAACAAATATGTATAGCTTCCCTCTATATCCCTCCAGGTGACAATATTTCTACACTTGAACTTATTCTTTCTTGGCTATCCAGTAACATTAGTAATGAAACCATAATCCTAGGAGACGTAAACATTAACTGGGCCCTTATCCAAGCTCCTTCAAACAACACTAATATCAACCTCTACCATTTCTCACAACTGATCAACTTGCCTACTCACCCAGCCAAAAACCCCTCTAATGGGAGTATACTGGACTGGATCCTAGTCTCCCACCCCCACTACTTCACCAAAAGTGGCATCCTTCCCGACCCACTAGGCGACCACTTACCCACCTTTACCCACCGACTTTCAACCACCCTTCAATGGACCCACAACTTCATTACTATCCACAACCAGAAAAACTTTAACCCTATAACTTTTTTAAACTCACTTAATGCAGTAAACTGGGCTTGTCTAAAAACATTACCTCTAGACAACGCAGTCTCATACTTCAATTCCACATTCTTAAAATTACTTGACTCTCAAGCTCCCCTACAGACTAAGAGAATAAAAACTAAATCAGCCCCTTGGCTATCTAAAACTACTCTATCTCTCATGAGACAAAGAGACAAAGTGTGGGCACGCTACCATAAACACAAGACAACCCCACTCCTCAACGAATGCAAAATGCTCCGCAATAAAGCTAAAAAACGTATCTATTCTGATCGACAAAACTATTTCTCCACACTCCAAAACCAAAACAAAAACAACCCTCAAAAATTCTGGAAAGGAATCTCCACTCTCCTCCTCCCTAGCAAACCAGATACTCCTACCCCTGATCCAAATGCTCCAGAACTAGATTTAGCCACCCAATTTAACTCCTTCTTTATTGACTCTATTTCAAAACTAACCTCCTCATTCTCTACCTCCTCCCAATCCACTAATTCCTCTACCTCCTCTTCCACACAAATTCTATCCTCACCCATACAACCCCAAAATTTAACACCACCCGACTGCACTATCTTCACTTTAAATCCCATTCCTACAACTACTATTAAGAAACTCCTCCAGAAATTAAAACCATGTACCAATGCTCCTGATAATATGCCTTCTTACTTTCTTAACATTGCAGCCGAAAGTCTGGCCTACCCCATTAGCATCCTAATCAACCGCTCCCTTCTAGAAGGCACGGTTCCCCAAATTTGGAAACTAGCCTTCATTATACCATTACACAAAGGAGGTAACAATAATAACACTACCAATTTTAGACCCATAGCCATCATGTCCCCCATTACCAAAATCCTTGAGAAATGTGTGCAAATCCAACTCCTTCCTCATCTCCTAGACAACAACCTTATTACCCCCACACAGCATGGCTTCAGACCTAATCATAGCACCATGACTGCCCTTCTCTCTTTCCTTGAAATAGTAAATAAAGCCCAAGACTCTGGACAAATTGTTTCCACCTTACTCCTTGATCTTTCCAA
Organism: Protopterus annectens; assembly: GCF_019279795.1. NCBI lineage: Eukaryota > Metazoa > Chordata > Ceratodontiformes > Protopteridae > Protopterus > Protopterus annectens. The sequence continues at coordinate 555,527,384 of NC_056739.1, read as the reverse complement.
AGCCTTCAATACTATCTCTCACAGCCTGCTCTTAACTAAACTCTCCAAACTCTACCTATCCTCCTCTCTGAACTGGTTCTCTAGTTATCTATCAAACAGAAATCAAGCTGTAAAATGGAAAAAAGCAACTTCCTCCTTCCTTAGCACCCCTACTGGAGTCCCACAAGGCTCCATATTGGGCCCTCTTCTATTCAACATCTTTATTAATGACTTCCACAAATATATCCCTTTCTCTAGCATTATCCAATATGCAGATGACTCCACTATCATCTGCTCCGCCTCTTCTATCTCCACACTACAAAAACTTACTCAAGACACCTTCTCTTCCACTGAGCAATGGATGCTTTGCAATCATCTAGCTCTCAATGCCACAAAGACCAAATTAATGTTATTTACTCCCTCCAAACTCCCTCCCCCCAACATAAACTCACTCTTAGTTACCAGTCATAATAACTCTCCTCTTGAAATAGTGTCAGAGACCAAACTTCTTGGGGTCCACATTGACAACCAACTAAAATTTAGTTCCCACCTACAAAAGAACATCAAAAAAACACATCAAAAACTTGGCATGCTATATAGACAAAATGCCTACCTCACACCTACCACTATAATCACTCTAGCTTCTTCCTTACACATTCCCTCCCTCCTCTATGGTGCCCCACTTCTTACTAATCTTCAGTGCTCCTTAATAAAACAGCTCACCTCTTGCTATAACAAAATAGCTAGATTCGCTACCACCCATAAGTCTTCCACTCACCACTGTCTCTCCCTCCACAAACTAAAATGATTAGAACTTCCCAACTATCTTGCTTATTCTCAACTAACTCTAGCCCACAAGCTTATTCTAAACCCCTCCAACTGTCCCTCCCTCTCCTCTGCCTTTAAAATGCACCATCCAAATAGAGTTCTAAGGTCTAATAATCAAAGTCTTCTAGAGGTCCACAAACCGAATCATCCCCCAGGCAAAAACCTCCTTTCCTTCAGCCTTGCTCGCCTCTGGAATTCTCTACCACCAAACATCCGCACTACCTCTAACCACTCTACCTTCAAGAAATCACTTTTCTTACACCTAGAATCTCAATGGGAATGCTCTTGTACCCACCCCACATAACCAACTCTACCTCTCCCTGTACTAACATTCTACTCTATTCATCTACTATGTTCATTCATTAAAATGCTTTTATGTTTTGCTTTTATTCCTTCGTTAGCCTGTACCAAGATTGTCACTGACAAATGTTAAGTACATTTATGTTTTGCTTATGTTTTGCTTATGTTTTTTTATAGTATGTACCTATATACTTACGGTCAATGTTATTGTAAATTGATTTTCTTTTTTGGAGCTTTTCTCCCCAGGACTCCATTGAAAACGGGTTCTTAAATGGCCCAATGGACTATCCTGGTAAACCAACTGCAATAAATAATAAATAAACAAATTTAGGTCTGGGCTCTGGCTGGGCCATTCCAAAACTTTAATTTTCTTCTGGTGAAGCCATTCTTTTCTTGATTTGGATGTATGCTTGGGGTCATTGTTGTGTTAAAAGGTGAAATTCCTCTTCATCTTCAGCTTTCTAGCAGATGCCTGAAGGTTTTGGGTCAGAAGTGACTGATGTTTGGAACTGTTCATAATTCCCTACACCTTGACTAAAACCCCAGTTCCAGTTGAAGAAAAGCAATCCCAAAGCACGATACTGCCATCACCATTCTTCATCATGGGGATGGTATTCTTTTGGTGATGCAAAGTGTTTTTGCGCCAAATGTACCTTCTGGAATTGTGGCCAAAAAGTTCAACCTTGGTCTCGTCAGACCATAACACATTTTCTCCACATGCTTTTGGGAGACTTGATGTATTGTTTTTAAATTTTAGCCTGGCCTGGATATTTTACTGTGTAAAAAAAGGCTTTCATCTGCAACCCTACCCCATAGCCCAGACATATGGAGAATACGGGAGATTTTTGTCACATGTAGTACACAACCAGTTCTTGCCAGAAATTTCTGCAGCTCCTTCAGTGTTGCTATAGTTCTCTTGGCAGCCTCCCTGGCCAGTTTTCGTCTTGCCTTTTCATTGATTTTGGAGGGACGTCCAGTTCTTTGCAACATCACTATTCCATTTTTTTCTCCACTTTTTGATGACTGCCTTCACTGTGTTCCATGGTATATCCAATGCTATGGAAAATGTTTTGTACCTTTCTCCTGACTGATACCTTTCAACAATGAGATCCCTTTGATGCTTTGTAAGCTCTCTGCGAACCATGGCCTATGCTGTAACAGGCAAATGAGTAAATGTCAGGAAAATCCTACAAGGACAACTGAACTTTATTTGGGGTTAATCAGAGTCCCTTTAATTGATGGCAGGTGTGTACCCAGGAAGACTCAATGTTGTAATTAAATCAAAAGATGCTTCAGCAAAGTATTGGTTTAAGGGTGTGCACACTTATGCAACCAGCTTATTGTACGTTTTTTATTTTTTATGTTTTTCCCCTAACAGATTTGTTTTTCAATTGAATTGTACAGGTTATAGGTCACATTAGAGGTCGGAATAGTTTTGAAATAATTTCTTCTGGTCTAATTTTTTTATATCACAAAAACGTAGAATTTTAACATGTACACTTTTTATATCCAGTGTATATGTATGTATATACCTATATGAGTATGCATGTGTATGTACCTGCAGTGGTTCCAAATCTGGACAGTTGAAGGTATGACTAATGGGTCACTAAAAACTATTCAGTGAATACAAGGCTGTTGCAGGCAGACAGAAAGAAAAATGAATGGCTTGAGTTCGTTCCCCATTTCCAAAAGGGTTTTGTCAAGTCTGGACTGGGTGTTGTGGGAATGGAATTCACTCACCCCAACCCCCGTAACAACCGTCTTCACAACAACCAAGAAACCAACTGAATACAACATAATACATCCAAGTAAGGTATAAAATTTTCACAACAAAATAAATGAAACTCGCACATCATGGCATAGGAAAATAGAGGCTCTCAGAACCATAAGAAAAAAAATGTACTATAAAGCCAGAATGTTACTAAATAAACTGCTTCAGCCAGTAGGGAAACAGTAATAAAAAAAAACAAAAAAGGCTTTTTTTAATATCATGGATGCATTAACCTGTGCCTGCTAAAGAATGTGGCCCATTTATACCCAAAACTGAGTAATACCGTGTTGTAGAACTCCAAGAAAAAGAACTGTATCTGTAGCAGATTAATCCCATAGAGAAGCTGTTTACATTATCTCGTTGACTATGGTCAGGAAAAACAGCTTTTGAGAAAACCCTGAGAAGTTCAACAGCAAATCAGTATACAATGTGCAACTGTTGGACAGCACAGCTAGGTAAACAACCATTGGACCCAAGTGGATAGTAACCTCTTGCCACAGTGGTCAGAAAATCTTTCTGTGTGGCCCATTTAGTCACAAAAGGGTTTGCATCTAGAAGTAAGGAAATCATCATTCCCCTCTACTCATCACTTATCAGACCCCTCATTGAATGCAGTGCCCCATTTGGGATGTACTTCACAAGGCACCTACAACAACTTGAGAGGCCCCAAAAGTACCTCACCAAGAGGATTGCTGGCCTCAAACAATTGCCCTTTGCCGACCGGCTCAAGAATCTCAAACTCTACTCGGTCGCATACCGCTTACTCTGAGGAGAACTCTGTCTGACATACAAAGCTATGTCAAACCCAGAATTGTTGGACATGCTCCACTTAAAGAAATCCAAGTCTCCCCGAGGTACATGCTCTAGAGACCTAAACATCACCACAACAACAAATAGGACATGCTGGAGGGATAGATTCTTGTCCCAGAGACTTCCCATGCTCTGGAACAAAATTCCCATCCACATCAAGCAGAGCTCATCATTGGCACTCCAAGAAAAACCTTGATGAGTGGATGGATGATAGGAAATTCACCCCTGGGATTATGTCTGGGGCACTTCTCGATAGAGGGGCAGGAATTTAACAATACATGAAAGGCAAAAGCCAGTACACTGTGGCTAGGCTTGCTTTGGCCCTCGGGCCGACAGCCTAGTACCTACCTATGAACCTGTTAGTTACTTACAGAAAGCACCATCTATGGATTATACTCACATTTAAATAACCCTCATTCAGCAATCGCAGCAAACTAATACAACTGCAGTCTGTCACTACCCCTCCCACACTACATATAGACTGACCAAAGAAAAAGCCAATAACAAATAACACTGCCCCACCAAGTGCCTACATGAGGATTAATGCATACTATAAACAGTTGGTGGGCTGGACATTTGGAGAAAGTACTTGTCAGTTTAGTAATTTTCTAGTAGTGGTACAGAACATTAGACTATGATTAGGTTGCTTTTCTTGTATACTAGGGAAGGGGTTTTAGAAGTTAGCTGAAGGCTACTCAATAGTAGCTATGTCGGTGTGAAGTGAAGCAAGGATGTTTTGTTTAAAAATGTGTTTCGTGAAATACCAGTGGTTTTACCAATAGCAGTTTGAAATAGTAAGCCATTTATGAACAGGGAGATATGTGAATTGTTATGTTTTGTAGCTGCAGCCTTCCTTCAGGAGCATTTTGTCAGATTTATACTTATTAAAATTGTCAGCATGACATCAGCATCTAGTGTTTAAAACTAAAAGATGATCCAGTTTAAGTCAGAAAATGTTAGGAAGACTTCCTTCCCATCATGTGACTGAGCAATAGCAGTATTATGCTTCCTGGTCTGTGATGTGAGTTGCTCTTCATTGCATCCTACATGGGCATAATTTACTTATACCCACTCCCCAACCACATGGACTGGCATCACTGCCCAGTCGCTGCAGTGCAGGGACGTACCATTTTAGTGTTCTCTAGTTTATGAAAAGTGTGTTCATGGTCTCTTGTCAGAATGTCTTGTGTATTCTTTATATGTTTGTTCAGAACATTTGTGATTTTTTTTAAATTGAAACTGTGGATTGTAATACGTACTCAAGTTTTCATTTGGTTTTGTATGATGAAAGAAACTGTCCAGATTTTCACAGAATGTCCAGCATGGCTTCTCGGCTCCATCGGTTTCCTTCTCCCTGGGACGGTCAGCCTTTGAGGTAGTGGAGAGAGTGCCCTCTCTTCAGTAGGACAGATGGTCTCTTCCGCCTCAGATCTTCCTTCAACATCTCATGTGTCTCTGTGCCTTGAGCCTCAACATTTGACTCCAAAGGGACAGCCAGTCCAACCTCTCCAGGCTACACAGCAGGGGTATTACCATTTCTTCCGACACTTCCCTGGAACATCCCATCAAGGAAGTACCCCAGAAGATAAAATACAAAAGGAGGCACTTAGATTCAAAAGGGGAGGGATCCCCTAGATCACCACCTGAAGACATCTCATTCAGAGGGATTCTAGACATCCTCAAACAATGGGGTGGTTAGTCCTCCCAAAATTCTTCCCTGGAGGAACCAGTGTTCCTGGAGGCATTTGGATCTGGCCCATCTACCTTATGGATAACTCCACCAACTGATGAGCTCATTAATTTGATCTCTCAGTGGGCATGGAAGGAAGCTGATGCAGTTTAATGTATCTCCAAGAGACTAAACCATATTTTGGACAAGTTGAGAGCCGCCCTGCCCTTTGGTCATGGCAGCAGCCATGAAGAAGGAACTTGCAGAACAAAGTTCCACTGTCCATCCCCCTAACAGAGAGTCTAGGGGTTTGGAAATATTTGGGAAGCATGTCTACACTTTGGTGACTTTTGCTGTTAAGTTGCTGAACTATATGGTACATTTCAGTAGGTTGCAAAGAGATTTGATAAAGGAATGGTCAGATACTCTTTCAGAGGCCACTACTGCAGAGACTCAATCCTCGGTAGCCTTTCAGTTGTCTATTTCAAATTCATCCATGAGGCTTGTCTCTCATGCAGCTGAGGGTAACTCAAGGGAGGGTTCAGGCAGCTCAATATGGAGGCATGCCTGGATGTGCTTTGTGATTTTCTGGAGTCCTTCAAGTCTTCTTTCATCATTGCTCCCTTTGACAGACCTTCCTTATTTGGCCCCAAAGTGAAGGACACACTATCCAGGTGTAAGAAATATGGAAAGACTGTCTTTGTTGTAGGAGTATGTTTTTTGACCCCTAAGAGGACCTTCTCTAGAAACCAATGAGGGGGATGAAAAATGTGGTTCAAAATGCCTCTGGCTCTTTTCCAAGATCCTTGTGGAGATGGTTCCCTCAGAGTCAGATGAGGTAAATGCTAATGGAAGACACTGCCCATGCAGCAGAGATGGCCCAAAAAAACAGGGCTCTAGAGACACTTTCTCTGACAGGCCCTACCAGAGCTCATGAAAAGAGTCCTAGTTGTCCCACTCTGGATGCAATTGGGGGCATTTGTCCCTGCACCAGAGAGCCTGGCTGGATATAACAAAAGATATATGGGTGCACAGGATTATTTCCAGATGTTATGTAATTCCCTTTTTCCTTCCACCTCTATCCTCAAAAACGTTTCTAGATGTTCCACCCAGTCAGAGGAAAGCAGCAGCACAAGAAATTCGAAAGCTGCTAGAAAAAAAAGAGTCATCCAAGAGGTCCCACCAGAGAAGAGAGAATCCAGAACGTTCTCAAGATTCTCTTTACTGCTAAAGAAAACAAGTGACTGGAGACCAGTTCTGGATCTCAGCAAATTGAACAAGTCAGTTCAACACTCAAAGTTTCGGATGGTCATGGTTCAGTCCATCCTGACATTTCTAGGCAAGGATGATTGGTTGTGCTCGATAGACCTTCAAAATGAGTACTATCATATAAAAATGTATAGGTGATCCAAAAGTTTCTACACTTTTGGTTGGTAGCCAGTCATTAGCAGTTCAGAGCCCTGCCCTTGGCAGCCAGTCATTAGCAGTTCAGAGCCCTGCCCTTTGGTCTCACCACAGCCCCCAGGGTGTTTACCAAATGCACGGCAATGGTGGCAGCTCATTTAAGACTACAGGATCTCCAGGTTTTTCCATATTTAGACAACTGGCTCATTTCCGCCCCGACCAGGCATTTAGTCATGATAGCGAGAGACCAAGTACTCCAGACTTGCTTCCTTCTAGGAATCACATTAAATTACAACACATTTGAACTGCAACCATCTCAAAACTGGAGTTCATAGGGGCAATTTTCAATACAGTATCTGCAACAGCTTCACTTCCCCTAAGCTGAGTTCAGATTTTGAGATTCCAGGTCATGAAAATTATTAAAGCACCACATTTTCAACCTGATTGATTCTTCAAGCATTGAGGTGAGTGTCAGCAGCCATAATTCTAGTCCCCATGGCAAGATTTCATACGAGAATTCTTCAGTGGATGCTAAGATCTCGATGGTCAATTTATCAGCAGATGTCAATTCAAATAAGGATCACACAAGCATGCAAAAAATATCTTTGGTGGTGGATAAGGTCAGATCAAGTTCTACAGGGCCATCCATTCATTCTCCCTCAACCCAAGACCATAGTGACCACAGATGCATCCCAGACTGGGTGGGGGACACTTACTGGGGAAAACAGTTCAAGGCGCATAGTCCCCAGAAGAGACCAATTTACATATAAATGTCTTAGAGATGAGAGCAGTGTGTTTAGCATTGTGAGCTTTTCAGGATGCTCTACCTCTGGGGACAATTGTGATTAAAACAGACAATATGTCAGTAGTTTGGTACATCAACAAACAAGGAAGAACCAAATCTTACCCCTTGTGTCGAGAAGCACTCATAGGATGGCAATGGGAGATCTCATCCAACCGCCTTCTGATAGCAATGCACATTTCGGGGAAGTCCAGTGTGATAGCAGGCAAATTCTACTACATCACAAGTAGTCTCTCAACATAAAAGTGATGGAAGCAATTTTCCATCATTGGGGCTGGCTTCACTGCAATCTTTTTGCGTCTCCCCTAAAAAGCAGGTTTAACAACTTTTTTGCCCTAATCCCTCCATTTGGGGAATCAAGGGGGGGCACTCTGCTCCACGACTGGGCCTCCAGACTTCTCTATGTTTATCCACCAACTCCCTTGATTTGCAAATTTCTACAGAAAGCTGCAAGGTTGAAAAGCAAAGTCATCCTCATTGCACCTTACTTATCTCGACAGGTTTAGTTCCTATTCCTTTGGCCTCATCTTCTTTACCCACCTTGGATTCTGGATCCAGTTCCACACCATCTGTCTCACCCAGCAGACATGATTCATCCAGATATCTCTAAATTCAGGCTAGTATTGCGGTTTCTCCAGTTCCATTTATAGCCAGATAAACTATGATGTTGTCTCCTGTATGTTATATACATTTGTCTTCCCATAAAGCTTCTACTAGGAACATTTACAAAAGTAAATGGAAAAGATTTATTTGTTGGGTGCATCAAAAACATATTGATCCATTTTCAGCCCCTACACAAAATGTACTAGAGTTTTTGTCAGAAATTTTTAATGAGAGCTAGCTCCTCTACCATTAAAGTTCAATTGGCAGCAATCTCTCACTTTCATATAGGAGCTGACAATTCTTCCCTAGCCTGTACTAAGATATGCAAGGCCTAAGTGGTCAAATAGAATAAAACAAGAGAGTAATACCGCAGCAGGAACTTTAATAAGCTAAAAAATAATAAAAGAACGAATATTAAAAAGTGAGCGCTTTTCGGTACTAAAACTCTTCATCAGAACTAAGAGGTATTATTTTACTTAGACCACCTTATAAAGATCCTACTCCTTCATGGGACTTGAATCTTCTTCTACAGGCTCTAATCCATTCCCTCTATAAACCCGCAGAAAAATGTGATCTTAAATTTCTGACCTGGAAAAAGATATTTCTGGTAGCTATTACCTCTGTCAGAAGAATTTCAAAATATCCTGTAGACCTCCTTATTTGATTTTCCATATGGATAGGGTGACATTAAGAACCAACCCTTCCTACCTTCCTGAGGTGGTGTCAGAATTCAGTATCAATCAGTCTATTAACTTGCCGTTTTCTTTCCAAAATTTGAAAACAAAGGTGAATATATGTTACACTTGCCAGATGTTCATAGATAATTGCATTTTTACTTACCCAGAACAAAACAGATTAAAACGTCTGATCAGTTATTTATATAATTTGCAGACAACAAAGTAGACAAATCTGTTACAAAGGTAATATTGGAAAAATTGATTACTAACTGCATATCTTTTTTCTGTAATAAATTGGGCAGTTCATTATCAAAACCTTTAAGAGCCCATTCTATTAGATCTATGACAATCTTGTCAATATTTTTATCTGATCATTCCACAAATTATATTTGTGCATTTGCTAAGTGGGCAAATCCTCATATTTTTATTACTTATTACAATTTGGATCTGGTCTCGAGGGGAAGAGCAGCCTTTGGTTCAACTATGCTTAGAAACATCCTTCCTTAGATTCCACCCAGAATTTCAGGTAGCTGGGGACTCTGTCCCAGTGGTTCAGGAATGAATGAAAATTGATAACATCAGATAAAGAAGTTATGTACTCACCAGAATGTTCCATCTGTGCTGCCCATTTTCATTCTCAACTCCCCAACCACCAACCTTTGTCATCGTGGACTTCTGGAAGAATTAGATGTTATAAAGACACCACAGTGTCTTGTATGGAGCTCCAGATATTGGTTTTCTTTGTCAGGCACATTATTCTAATATTTGTTACTTATGTTATCTACCAAACAAGATCTGAGGTATGTTGGGGCTTGGTGCATTTTGGCTAGGGAGGAGCTCAAGAGTTTCAGTTGGCCACATACTATAGTAATGGCCAAGTTGTATCTGAGGTTCAGATCCAAAGCCAGTGGTTGAAGAAGAATGAAAATGGACAACACAGATGAAACATTATGGTGAGTGCATAACTTCATTTAATCCCTAATGGAAGTGATTTGAAGACAGTACAGGGGGTGGGGGTGCATGTGCTGCAGTTTCAAGGTCCTGTAGTCAAACTGCTCTGTTTTTTTCTCTCCTACAAGTCAAACAGTGAAAAGAAACTAAAAAATTAAAAATCTAACCAAGATTTGCATAATTATGACAAGACTACAGATGGAAAGGGCTGGACGATTGTCCCAGATTAAAAAAAGAGACATTGCATCTGGGTCCATAGCACTGGGTCAGGGTCATTTGAGTTATTGTTAGACCACCTGTATGTGGGCTCTACTTGCCTTCAAGTTTGAGTTGTAAGTTGTAGACATTAATAGTATTGGCCCTGATCTAAACAATCAAAGACCATTGATCCTATATGCTGTTTAGAAAAATAGCTGTCGTGGAATCATAATGTTTTGAGTGTTGAATAGAGACTGGAGGTTGTTGGTCTGCTTTGGGGATTAGTGCAAATTAGCAGTAAGGATATGGAGTAGGTAGGGATGAGGAACCACTGTGAGCATGGACTATCCTTCCTAACTTTACTGTAGTGCATTTTCTAGGGTATAATTGGTCTGTAAAGTAAGGATGGTTTGGGGCTGTTCAGTTTATAATTAACTTCAAGTTAAGTTATAGAAGAGGATATGACCAGATTCAACGTGTGTTGATGAACATAATAAGAAAGTATGTAAGGTTTGAATTGGTTGGCACTGGAAAGAAAGGATGGGAGGATAGGGAACCATGGTGGTCTTAGCAATCGTAAGTAGAAAATTCTAAGGGGAGGGTGGCTGGTACTTCCTGTATGTTGACAGTAGTGTGACTCCCATACTAAAAAATAAATAAGTAAATAAGGGGACACTGGAGTACTGAGACTCTGCCCTAAACAATTCCACTTCAAGTCCAAGCAAAGTTAATTGCAGAGCCTTTTAAAGGTTTATTCAGTTCTGGTCATGTTTCAGAGTAACCACGCTGTTTTTTTTTTTTTTTTTGAAGATTATAACCACTAGGGGACACTGAAGTATTGCAACCCGGTGGGCCAGTCCAGATGGATACTACATATGTGTCCCATCACACTGGGGGTCCTTGGAGCATCATGACCTTGTCAAAGCACTCAATTCAAGACCCTAGCTCTGTAAAATGCTGAAAGAGGGAACCTTGCTGCTCTTTATCCAGACATAAGCATTAAAATCATACTAGATACTAAATATTACCAAAAATTGAAATGTGAAAAAAATCACCCAGGGTGTAGAAGGAGTTGGGGATTGAGGGTTAGGTTGTAGGCAGGATCTGTTACAAATGCATGGGGTAGAGTGAAACAAGGTTTAGCTGTAAGTATGACTTTGCAATCCTAATCTGTGCTTGAAAAATTGCATAGTCTGTGGGGAGTAGGGTAAAAATGGTCCACTTAGTGAAAGTTCGATTCCTGTTTAATTAGGTCATGTGGGAAAATTACCAGTAATGTAAATTTTCTGCATGATAAAAACAAGTATGTTAAAATTAAACTATGGGGGTTAACACCACTTCCTGCTAGGGAGTCCTTACGGGTAATTAATTGACTCAGGGGGCCTGCAGGATCCAGCTAGTGGTGCCTGTGGAGAAATAAAAATGAGTGAGTTATGAAGGGGGTGACCAGTCTAACTAAGGTACAAAGTAAGTATTTAGGTGGTCCTGAAATGGGAAGCATGACTCAAAAAATGGCTGGTGAGAGGGGATGAGGATGTGGGAATTTGTATTACGAGTGGCTTAGAAAATCAAGCAAACAAATTTAGCTTTTTTAAGCTTTGTTAAAGGTAAATAAATGACAATTTTAGGACTTTGTTATTGATAATGATGACAGATGCTGGACAATAATGATGACAGACACTGGACATTATAATTCATAAATGGTAAGTCATACCAGCTATTTTTAAAGAACAATAAGCCTGTGTTATGATGTGCTATTTCCTCAAATTCATTGTTTGATTTACCATCCCATGTATATGTACGTATATATATATATATATATATATATATATATATATATATATATATGAGTAAGCATGTATGTGTATGTATATACCTATATGAGTAGAGTATACAAAGAGGATGGCAAAGAAGAAGTGGGATTGTCAGAGAGATGAAGAAAGTAGACAGAAGTGTAAGGAGATGAGGTGCATAGCAAGGAGAGAGGTGGCTAAGGCTAAGGATAAGGCATATGAAGAGTTGTATGAAAGGTTGGACACTAAGGAGGGAGAAAAGGACCTGTACCGATTGGCTAGACAGAGGGACCGAGCTAAGAAGGATGTGCAGCAGGTAAAGGTGATAAAGGATAATGAGGGAAACATACTCACAAGTGAGAAGAGAGTGTTGAGCAGATGGAAAGAGTACTTTGAGGGCTTGATGAATGAAGAGAATGAGAGAGAGAGAAGGCTGGATGATGTGGGGATAGTGAATCATGAAGTGCAATGGATTAGCAAGGATTAAGAATGGAAAGGCTGTTGGTCCAGATGACATACCTGTGGAATCATGGATGTGTTTACTTGAAATGGCAGTGGAGTTTTTAACCAGATTGTTTAACGAAATCTTGGAAAGTGAGAGGATGCCTTAGGAATGGAGAAAATGTGTTTTGGTACCGATTTTTAAAAATAAGGGTGATGTGCAGACCTGTAGTAACTACAGAGGGATTAAACTGATCAGTCATAGCATGAAGTTATGGGAAAGAGTAGTGGAAGCTAGGTTAAGAAGGGACGTGATGATTAGTGATCAGCAGTATGGTTTAATGACAGGAAAAAGCACTACAGATGCAATGTTTGCTCTGAGATTGTTATGGAGAAGTACAGAGAAGGTCAGAAGGAGTTGCATTGTGTTTTTGTAGACTTAGAGAAAGCCTATGACAGGGTGCCTAGAGAGGAGTTGTGGCATTGTATGAGGAAGTCGGGAGTGTAAGAGAAGTATGTAAGAGTGGTACAGGATATGTACGAGGGTAGTCTGACAGCGGTGATGTCTGCAGTAGGAGTGACAGATGCGTTTAAGGTGGAGGTGGGATTACATCAAGGATCAGCTCTGAGCCCTTTCTTATTTGCAATGGTGATGGACAGGTTGACAGACGAGATCAGACAAAAGTCCCCATGGACTATGATGTTTGCAGATGACATTGTGATCTGTAGTGAGAGTAGGGAACAGGTGGAGGAGACACTAGAGAGATGGAGACATACTCTTGAAAGAAAAGGAATGAAGGTCAGCAGGACTAAAACAGATTATATGTGTTTGAATGAGAGGAAGGATAGAGGAATGGTGAGGATGCAAGGAGTAGAGGTGGCGAAGGTGGATGAGTTTAAATATTTGGGATCAATAGTTCAGAGTAATGGTGAGTGTGGAAGAGAGGTGAAGAAGAGAGTACAGGCAAGATGGAGTGGGGAGTGGGTGGAGAAGAGTGTCAGGAGTGATTTGTGACAGAAGAGTACCAGTAAGAGTGAAAGAGAAGGTCTACAAGTGGATACTGAGACCAGCTAAGTTATATGGGTGGGAGACAGTGGCGTTGACAAAAAGGCAGGAGTTAGAGCTGGATGTGGCAGAATTAAAGATGTTAAGATTTGTACTGGGTGTGACGAGGGTGGACAGGATTAGGAATAAGTATATTAGCGGGTCAGCCCAGGTTAGAAGGTTTGAAGACAAAGCCAGAGAGGCAAGATTACGTTGGTTTGGACATGTGCTGAGGAGGGATGCTGAGTATATTGAGAAAAAGATGCTAAGGATGAAGCTACCAAGTAGCAGGAAAAGAGGAAGGCCTAAGTTAAGGTTTATGGATGTGGTGAGAGAGGACATGCAGGTGGTTGGTGTGACAGAGCAAAATGCAGAGGACAGAAAGAAATGGAAACAGATGATCCGCTGTGGCAACCCCTATCGGAAACAGCCAAAAGAAGAAGATGATGACATATATACCTATATGTGTTTGCGTGTATATGCACGAATATACGAGTACACATATATATGTATGTCTATATCTATATAAGTATGCATGTGTATGTAAGTATATACCTATATGAGTATGCATGTAGATATGTTCGTATGTATATACCTATATGACTATGCATGTATATGTAACTACCTGTATGAGTATGTATATATATATATATATATATATATATATATATATATATATATATATATATGGGTCTACTTCTATTCGCTGACAGCCCATTTCACTGAAACCCATTTGGTCGACAGCTCATTTCATTGACAAAAGTATTCAAGGCAAAAACCTGGGATTTCCCCCCTCCTCACTGTTGTGCGACTGTGGAGTTGTTATATATAGTTGGGGGGTGTGGGGCACAGCCCCCCACATTGGGGGGGTGTGGGGGGCGCAGCCCCCCACCTAGAATGTTTGTCAATGAAATGAGCTGTCGACCAAATGGGTTTCAGTGAAATGGGCTGTCAGCGAATAGAAGTAGACCCATATATATATATATATATATATATATATATATATATATATATATATATATATATATATATATATATATATATATATATATATATATATATATATATATATATATATATAGATATATATATATATATATATATATATATAATGTACATATGAGTATGCGTGTATATGTATGAATATACTTATTTGATATGTGTGTATATATGTACATACATATGTATATATCTAGTTGAGTATGCATGCATGTATACATATATACCTATATCAGTATGCATGTATATGTATGTATATACCTATATGACTAAATGTGTATATGTACGTATATGCCTATATGAACATGCATGTATATGTACATATGGATCTACTTTACATGATCGACATTTCATAAAACCAAAGACCCTATGGCTGAGACCATGTGATCGACTTTTGAAATGTTGATCATGTAAAAAAAAAGAAAAAAAACACAACAATAATTTATCTAAACATTGATCCGTCCCCCACACCCCCGAAACTTAAATATATCAACTCTGAGATCGTACTACAGTGCAGAAGAAGGAAATATTTCCACGGAGATGCCCATTCCGCATGGTCGACATTTCAAAAGTCAACCATATGGTCTCGGCCATATGGTTGGTCTTTGGCATTCCGAAATGTCGACCATGTGAAAGGGACCCGTACATATATATATATATATATATATATATATATATATGTATATGTATGAGTAAGCATGTAAGCATGTATATGTACATATATACATATATGAGTGTATATATATATATATATATATATATTTGTATATATATATATATATATATATATATATATATATATATATATATACACACACACACACACACACACACACACACACACACACACACACACACACACACACACACACGGCCACGCGTTGCTGTGGCTCAGTCTGGTTAAATGGAAAAGAAAGAAAAGAGAAAGCACACGTTTCTAATATGTTTAATTTCACAATGCTTGTGGGTATACAATATTTTTTGTTGTTCCATTGTCTGTGCAGATATAGAGATTGTCTGGTTTGCCGACTCTAGAACACGCAAAATATAATTGTTCATGTGAGAAGCAATCTGCGTGTAGATCTAAACCGCACAATTCTAAAGATTGGCCTTGAGCTTTGTTGATGGTGATTGCAAACGCCAATTGAATTGGGAATTGCAATCTCTTAAACTGAAATGGCATATCCGTTGGAATCATAGGAATGTGAGGAACGAGGACATCTTCACCTTTGAAAGGACCTGTCAAGATTGTTGCTTCTATGACATTGCTCATTAATTTTTTTACTGCAAGTCACGTGCCGTTGCAAAGCTTTGGCTGGTTGATATTTCGCAACATGAGAATTGGCATGCCGATTTTCAATTGCAGTACATGCGGTGGCATCCCTGGCAAATAGAGTGAATTAAAAAATTCTGTTGGATGATTAACCGCTTCATCTGCTTCCACAACAGTGTCGATGGACTTGTATGTGACTGCCTTGCTTTGAATGTTAGACTGAATAATATTGTTAAGTTCATAGACGTCTTTGTTCTTGGCCGCAAGAATAGTTTGTTCAGTCAGCCAGTGGTGATTGTTATAATTGGTTTGAATATTGGGAAATACTTTTTCAACCAATTCTTCTTTTTGATGTCACTAAATTGCAGAAGTTATGAGGCAATGAAATTCGTCCTGAGGTCAGATCAACCGGCACCTTTCCGTTCCCAATTTCCAGCAATTGATGTGAGAATATCTCAGCTGATCGATCGTTTTGCAGCTGGACACGCATATTTATAGTTAATTTTAATGTATTTATGTGTCACCACAAAGTAGAGTATTTCAGGCAAGCATTTATTTCGTCCTCTGGTGTCAGTCGAGGAGAACCAAGCAGATCTGAAGCTGCAGAACGCGATCGCCGTGCTCGAAACCGTGCATCCTGAAGTCTGGCTGCACATCGCTCTGCTGCTTCCTCGGCACGTATTTGAGCCATTCTTTGTCTGTTTTGCTCATTTGCTGATGCCCATTCTTCCTCAGTTTGATTTGCAATTACTCTTCGCACTGCTTCCACTCCGTGAGTACGACAACCTAAGTTTGATCTTCTGCGAGGCATTATTTGGATGAACTAAAGCAGATCGATTGCACTGAAAAAGAAGTAAGAAAGTTATAACAAAAACATATAAAATTGCATATTTGTATACAAATATATAGAATCCATAGTAGGTATATAAAAACACATGCGTATTCGAATGCAACGTGTGACATCTATATAATAGTAGGTATATAAAAACACGTGTGTATTCGAATGCAACATTGTGTGAAAATTTCAAAGCAATCGGTGAAGAACTTTCGGAGATTTAAGATTTTGAACAAACGAACATTTACATTTTTATTTATATAGATATATATATGAGTATATACATATATATATATATATATATATATATATATATATATATATATATATATATATATATATATATATATATATATATATATATATATATATATATATATGTGTGTGTGTGTATATATACCTACATGAGTATGCTTGTATATACATGTACGTATGTATATACCTGTATGGGTATGATTGTACATATACATGTACGTATGTATATACCTGTATGGGTATGATTGTACATATACATATATACATGTATAAGTATGCATGTATATGCATGTGTATATATATATATATATATATATATATATATATATATATATATATATATGTCTGTATGAGTATGCCTATATATGTACTTTTTTTGCTGTTTTTTGATTTCTCCAAGTCTTTTAGGTTTTTAATACCATGACGGGAGTGAACTCCATTCCTAAGTCAAGGTGCGATTAAAGTTCATGAAATTAGTATTGTTTCACTCTTTGATGTCAGCCAAAAGTGCTCTTCGCAGCACCTGCAATGTGCCCAGTAATGACTACTTCTGCAATTCGTACGGTGTTATATGAATTGTTAACATATCTATATATGATTGTAAATTCTTTTTTATAAGATCCGTTGCTTCTACTACTATTGGAACTGTCTGGGTATGTTTCTTCCACATGGCTCTCATTTCTGCCTACAGATCCAGGTATTTTATGACTTTGTGTCTCTCTGTATGCAAGACACTGTAGTCACTGGGTGTTGCAATTTCAATGATCAATGCTATTTTTGTCTTCTTTTCTTGGACCACTGTATTCGGTTTTCTAGCATCTATTTTATTTATTTTTATTTAGTTAATATTTGTTTACCGGGAAAGTCCGACTTGGAACAAAGCCAGTCTGTCTTTTGAACTGTTGGTATTGGGTGATCCCATGTGATATAAACATCATTTTCTATGATTCTTTGTGGCTCGTTTCTAGTGTTTTTCAGCCACTTCGATACCATAATGTATGCGCACTCAACAGTGTAACAGTCTCGCCACATTATTATGCCTTTCAGTATACACTCCCTCTGTAATTAGTGTGTCACATCCAGCAACAATGTGTGTGACTGTTTCCACATCGGTTTTACAAAACCTACATATGTCTGTTTCTCCCACATGTTCAATGGACTTTGTAAACCAGCTTATATTAACCTTTCATTCCTTGGTTTGAATTCGCCTCTCCTTAACCATACCTGCATTCATTCTTGAGCAACATGAGGCTCTTCCAGAAGTTTTCTATACTTTCAACTATATTTATGTTTTTTTCCACATTTTTTGCCTTCTCACCTGGTCATTCACCTTATATTCTTTCCTTTGTTTTTTGGCACATTCAGTTGCTGCCTGGTTTTTATCCACTTCTGTTTGATTTCCATTCCTACTTAACGTCGATATGCTTCTGGTAAATTAAGCAGAGACATCATCTTAGACTTATTCTCCTCATGTTTCAAAACTTTCACTACATTTGGATCTTGTGAGGTCAGTAGATATATATGGAGTCCCATGATTGCAGATCTATACAGGTAATCAATTTGTGTATGTGTGTGTGTGCGTGTATGTGTGTGTGTGTATGTGTGTGTGTGTGTGTATATATATATATATATATATATATATATATATATATATATATATATATATATATACATACATATATAGGTTCATAGGTTGGTACTAGGCTATCGGCCCTAAGGCCTATGCAAGCCTAGCCATAACAATTCCCTGGATATTTCTTCCCACAATATTTACTTCTCTGGGCCCCTGTCTATGCATATATATATGTGTGTGTGTGTGTGTGTGTGTGTGTGTGTGTGTACCTATATGAGCATGTATATGTACATATATACCTATATGAGTATGTGTGTGTGTGTGTGTGTATATATATATATATATACATATATATATATATATATATATAAATATATATATATATATATATATATATATATATATATATATGATTGTATGTATGTATATATATATATATATATATATATATATATATATATATATATATATATAAGTATATACCCATATGAGTATGCATGTTTCAGAAAAATATGTATTAATGTGTGTGCTTAATGCTAATTAGAAACTAAATGAGTTAACACATTTTTTATTCTATTTTATATGCATTATTTTATATACAGCTTAGTTTTATATGAGACTAAAAAGATGCTTTTGAAACTGCAGTGTGCTTTCTGAAACTTGCAAGATGCCCTCTGACCTAGTAACTGCTAGCACAGCAAAATTCATGTTTATGCCTTTTGGAAATGTACTTGAGAAGCAGGTGATTATCTGCTAGGTCAGGAAGCAATGAATGAACAATGCCATATTCTATAATGTAATGATTTTGAACAATTAGCTCTGTTCGAAGTATGAGAACACACACAGCTGCAGAAGGAAGAGATAAAACAGACAAAGGGCTGTTGGAGAAATGAACAGCAATCTATACTTGCTTTGTACTCAAATTAGCCATAGTACCTTGAATGGTAATATTGCATATATCTAACCGGTGGTAGCCAAGGCCACGTTGTTTTTCATAGGAAGTTTCTCACAAAAATTGACAGTACAAGCAGAATTTTACAAAGACAATCACTACGAAATGATGATGTTAAAACTTGTGATTTACTACGTCAGCTTGGTAGGCAATGTCTTATTAGAAAATGTATAAAAATGCTTGCATTTCCTGATTCTAGTCAAACTCTGTATTAGCACGTTTTTGTCTCCTTGCTGCAAGATTAAAGTGCCTTAACCTGAACCTACCGTGTATTGATAATTTTTAAAGTATATTTTTCCTTTGACAGATTGGTCCTTCGGACTGGAAATTATATCTCTCACTCTAGCTCAGATCAGAATGGGACCGGTGGCATGAAGCCGTACGGGAAGAAGCCACATTCTGCTTAGAAAGACCTCCGACTGAATTGTCGTTCAAAAGAGGCCAGCCACTGTTCCTGATCTGTGATTGGAGGACGAGTCAACGTTCTGTTGGGATCAAGACACGAAGGCTCAGGTAAGGAGGAATTTACCTTTTTCTGTTTTAGATCAGGGACTTGTTACAGTATTTTTGTTTTGTCAGGGAGATTTGCAAGTGCAGATCAGGGACAAAAAATATTGCTGTCTTATCATAGATCAGGGAAACAGAATAGGTAGGCAGTTATTCTAGATAAACTGCGAAAAAGTGTAAGTCATGGTACCACGTGATAAAAAGGGTTACGTAACAATTTCTAACTTAGCTAAGGCAACATGGGAAATCAGTGCACAAAAAGTTCCAGAGACCCGCCCTTAACCGAAGACGCGAAATATATGCAGTTACAGCGTGCCGATAATGTTAGGTATTATACAAAATGGGTTTATAAATACAAAGTTGATGGTAGTTTAGATAAACCTTCACTTATTAAACTTGTTAGACAACTTAAAACAGACGCAAAAGGTCAGCTAAAAAAGCAACGAGAATTAGGAGTCCCTCAGGCACACAGGTGGCTTGAGGAAGCAAACCGCAGGGATCAAAAGATTAAAAATTCAAAAGCAATGTTTTTAGATAAAGAAAACAATAACTTGGTAATAGCAACAGACCCTCTGCCCCCTCCGCTTCCCTTACCAGAATATGAAGCGAGTGGACAAGCTGATTCACCTTCGCTATACCCAGCTGTTCCTGCAAAACCAAAGCCGTTTGTCAGAGATCCTATCGAGACCAGGTCTCAAACACGCAACTTAAGAGGGGATATTGAATTGTATGAAATAAATACAAATTCACAAGCTATGAGTGAAGAAGAGATATGTCCACTCATAGAAGTACCAAATCCACAGGCAGGACAGGACCCAACTCTTCTAGTATATAGACCGTGGACACTGGAAGACATCCGGAAAGCCACAGAGGGAATTCCCCATCCAAAAGTTAATTTTAGAAAATTCTTAGAAGACTTACAGGGCATGAGGTTAAGTTACCATTTGAATGGAGAGGAAGTAGAGAAAGTAAACAAATCGTAGGTCCAGATTGGCACATGATCAGTGGCAACTGGAATCCCTGTGACGCAGAGCTTAGACCACTCCCACATAGTAACCCAGAACTGGACAACATAGTGAAAGGCCTGACAAACCGAATCTCTGAGAAATGGAAGCCTAGGGCTGATTGGACTTGCATTAATCAATGCATACAACAAGAAGGTGAAACTGTTGATAGATATTATGCCAGATTATTAGAATGTTTTAATAACCATTGTGGAATGCAGGTACCTGAAGACCAAACACATGATTCCCCATATGAGCAGCAGCTAAAGAATGCCTTTTTGAAAGGCAGTATTGCACACATTTGCAGCTTTATTACAAAGCACATGGTAGATCATCGTACAAGTAGATTACAGTCATTACTTGAATATGCAAGCAGTCGCCCTGCTAGACAGGGGTCCAGGAAAGTAAATAATGTGGGAAGAAATATTCAGGGAATTGTTATGGCTAGGCTTGTATAGGCCCTAGGGCTGATAGCCTAGTACTAACCTATGAACCTATGCAAGACATGCCGAAAGGCATTTCAATAGCAAAAAGAAAAAGAAAACTCAAGTATTTGCAGTAGAAGACGGATCAGAAGTCTTTGTAGTACAAACTGGGAAGAAGGGTAAGAAAAATGCCCAGGGAAACAAACAATCTGATAAAAGATCAGAGGACTTTGAAGAGAGAAAGAAAAGGGGTGAATGTTTTAAATGCGGGAAAAAGGGATATTTAGCAAGGGATTGTAGGCAAAATAAAAAGGTAACCACAGAAGACAAGGAGGGTGAGGACTGACTATATGATAGTCAAGAATCACTGGAAAGGAATAAACAAGAAAAGATAAGTGCAAATGTGATAGAAGGGGTAGAGGACGTGATAGAAGAGATAGAGGATGTGCATGAAATCACAGATAATGAAGAAAATGAAATTTTGGACTTAGCATTATTGAGCCTAGAGCTCTACTTAGCAGACACAAAACCGGAAGTTACACTTCTGGTAGAAGGGAGGGAAGTTAAATTCCTTGTGACTCAGGAGCTTCACAGACCCTGATACATCTTTCCAAACTACCAGAAAATTTAGAATCATTTGACTACATATTAGTGAAAGCAGCTAATGGACAGCTGTATCGGGAGCCACTCTCCCACAACATAGCGATAACTGACCCAGTTTCAGGGATGACCCAGAAAAGCAAAATTGTTGTTTCTGCAAAATGCCCAGTGAATCTCTTGGGCAGAGACCT
This sequence comes from Protopterus annectens, assembly GCF_019279795.1. Classification (NCBI taxonomy): domain Eukaryota; kingdom Metazoa; phylum Chordata; order Ceratodontiformes; family Protopteridae; genus Protopterus; species Protopterus annectens. Next base: position 555,505,499 of record NC_056739.1, on the reverse strand, counting down.
AATGCAGATATTTGGCATAGCCGTAGTTCCAACTATGCAGGGTATGGAAGGACAGCGACAGATGGATATTTTTGTAGTGCGACCGGAGGGTGAAGCATTTTATTGGTACAGCCAAGACTTAGTTATGACTGGTCCAGGGGCAGTAACTGAAGAACTGATGAACGTAGCCATCAGTAAATCCCCCTCCCTTGACACTGATAAACAGCATTTGTTGCATTGCACTCTATATTACTGTAGTAAACCAGGACCTGATAAAGAATATGAGCAAAAACTGTTTAGAAACCATGCTAACAGATTAGTATTACGAAATTTGTACTGGGACACAGAAGGAAACAGTGTAGTGAGCTGTTCATTGCCCCAGGAATTCTTAGCACTTTACAAATCTAATAGATTACAACATGTGAGTTTGACTAAAGATAAAAATGTGAACTGGGCAGACCTAGGAGAAAAAGTCTCAAAGTGGGAAAAGCAGACAGACTTAGAACATTCCGAACAGGGAGTACAAAAGAAGAAACTAAATTGGATAAAGCAGACACACCCAGCTGTACACTCACAGGCAAGTGAGGACAGCTGAGTAGCACTCTTAATAGAGGAGGAGGAAAAAGCCTTATGAGATATACCAGAGACTCTCTGGTCAACTGGGAAATCAGACGTGGGACTTATTCGTACAGCAGGACCAGTTACTATCACACCAAAATCAGCATTTAGACCTCAAAAGAGACAGTATCCCTTGAGAAAGGATGCAGAAATAGGAATAAAACCTATAATAGCAGCCTTACTTAAGGAAGGAGTCTTGATAGAATCTCCCGATTCACCATGTAATACACCCTTATTTCCTGTTAGGAAAGCAAACGGAGAATGGCGTATGGTCCAAGATTTACAAGCTGTAAATGACGCAGTTATACCCAGGGCACCTACGGTGCCAGATCCACACACTTTATTAAATGATTTGAAACCTCAAAAAAAGTATTTTTCTGTGGTAGATATTAGCAATGCATTTTTATCAATACCGATACACCCTGACAGCCAACATTGGTTTGCATTTACATTTCAGGGGAAAAGGTATACATATACGTAACTACCACAGGGATATTGTGAAAGTCCAACAATATTCGCACAGGAAATGGCAAGTAACCTGGCAGGATTTATCCCACCAAAAGGCAGTCAGATTTTACTTTATGTAGACGACATTCTGCTGGCAGCCCCAACCCAGCAAGAATGCAGAGAGGATACCATAGCATTACTACAATTTTTAGCTACTCAGGGACACAAGGTAAACAAGAACAAACTGCAACTTTGGAAAAAACAGGTAAAATACCTGGGATATGTAATATCCAAAGAAGGCAGAATATTAGATGAAGACAGAAAAATAGCAATATTACAAGCACCAAAACCAGCTACCAAGAAGGAAATGATGTCCTTTCTGGGTACTGCTAACTTTTGTCGGAGTTGGATTCCAAACTATGCCTTGGAATCTGCTCCACTGACCAACTTGATATTCAAAAAGCCTATGGCAGCACAAGATTTATTACAGTGGACACCAGAAGCAGAATCAGCTTTCTGCAAATTGAAACAACTGATAGCTTCTTCATTAGTTTTAGGATTACCAAACTATCATAAACGATTTTTCCAGACTGTAGATTGTAAGCAAGGTTATATGACATCAGTGTTAACACAACAGCATGTGGACAAACAACGCCCCATAGCTTACTATTCATCACAGCTAGACCCAGTGGCGTGATCCCTGCCCCACTGTGTACAAGCAGTAGTCGCAGCTGCAATGGCAGTGCAGGCTTCAGCCTCAGTAGTATTGTTCCACCCTCTCACATTGAGAGTGCCTCATGCAGTCGCGATTATTTTACTGCAAGAAAAAGTAGCATATCTTTCTCCTGCTAGACATCTTTCCTGTATGATTATACTGTTGAGCCAACCTCATATGACAATTGAACGATGCACAACTTTGAATCCGTCAACCTTGCTCCCAACCCCTGCAGATGGCATACCACACTGCTGTCTGCAGGAGATTGAGCAAAAGACACTACCTAGAAAAGATCTTACAGATGTTCCCTTGGATGATGCCGAGGTGACATACTATGTGGACGGCTCGTGCAGGAGGGGTCCTACAGGACAGAATCTAGTGGGGTATGCAGTAGTTTCTGATACTGAGATTTTAGAAGCAAAGTCTTTACCACACAACTTATCTGCACAAGCAGCAGAATTGATTGCTTTAACAAGGGCATGTACCTTGGCAAAAGGTAAACGAGTGAATATTTTTACTGATAGCCAGTATGCTTTTTCTGCTGTACATGTTTTTGCACAGCAGTGGAATAATAGAGGAGTGATAACATCTACTGGTAAACCAATTAACCATGCCCAATTTATTTTAGATTTGTTAGACTCTATTCAGTTACCTCAGAAAATAGCTATTTGCAAATGCGTAGTTCATACCAAGCAACAGGATAGAATTTCAAAAGGTAATGCGAGGGCTGATACAGCTGCAAAACAAGCAGCTTCAGCTTCAGAAGTATTTCTTTTGAGTGAGGAATTACAACCATCTGAGATTTTAGACTTAGAAATGTTGAAAACAATGCAGACACTTACTACAAATGTAGAAAAACAAAAGTGGATAAAACGAGGAGCAATCCTTGAGAAAGGACTGTACATCTCCAAAGAGAGGAAACCGATTTTGCCATCTAACTTGTTTAGATATGCAGCTTTGTTGAGCCATGGACAGTGCCATGTCTCAACAGGGGGGATGGTACAGTTAGTGAATCGAGTGTTTACAACTTATGGATTTACAAACTACACAAAAAATTTTTGTGCAGCATGCCATGTTTGTAACAAGCATCATGCACAAGGGGCATTAAAACCTAAGCAAAGGAGTTTCCCTACACCACTGTATCCGTTCCATACTATCTGTATGGATTTTATAGAGCTGAACAAATGCGAAAATAAGAAGTACTGCCTTGTCATTATAGATATGTTTTCCAAATGGGTGGAAGCTTTTCCAACTAAAAATCCAGATGCAGCTACTGTTGCAAAAGTCCTCGTTAATGAAATTATTCCAAGATTTGGCATACCGGAAAAGATTTATAGTGACAATGGCACACACTTTGTAAATCAAACTATACAACAACTAAGCCGTCATTTTGGGATTTCTCTGAAAAATCATTGTGCATACCACCCCCAATCTGCAGGATTAGTAGAGAGGCACAATGGGGTTTTGAAAAACAAACTTAGGAAATTGATTAGTGAGACACAAAAGAACTGGGTGCACTGTCTGCCTCTGGCACTGTTGAGCATGAGAACTGTTCCAAATGTAAAAGGGTTAACTCCTTTTGAAATTCTGTTTGGGAGGGCATATTATACACCTCAGTGGAAACCTCTCATGCCTGCAGAGCAGGAGGCTGACAGTTCACTTGCAGAGTACATGAGGCAATTTTTGAATAACAAACTTTTGCAGTTAAATTCTGTTTCAGATAAAGAAAAAACCAGACCATCGGAAGCAGCAATAGCCCCAGGCACGTGGGTCTGGGTGAAGGTTGTGAAGAAAAAAAACTGGAGTTCTCCAAAGTGGGAAGGACTGTACCAGGTACTAATGTCGACAACCACTGTAGTCAAGATCGCAGAGCGAGCATCCTGGATTCATCTGACACACTATAAACTGGTTAAGAACTTTGAACTGGACAAAAACCTTGTTACTGTTGTACAACGAGAACAAAATGACCAGGTATAGAGTAAACAGAGATGCAGAACAACCTCAGAAAATTTGCATGATTATTCTGAAAGCTATACTGATAACATTGATCTTTTTGCTGTGGCCTTTCCTTTTCCCAGCCACAAGAGTTGAACTGAACAAACGTGATGCATTACTCATAGACTGGCATCCAAACTTTAACACTTACCAAGCAATTAAATATGTGTATGCTGAGACTTTTAATGTTTCGAACTGCTGGATTTGCACAGCTATACCAACAGCATACGGGGGATTATTTATGACTGCTGTCCCCTTAGGGGTCAATGAGACCTGGGAAAACTTGATTTTTGATACTACACCTGTGAAATCACAAGACAAAATAGCATTGTACCGACCTGTTACACAAAAAGGGATTGTATGTTTTTACAAGAATGACACTATTCAGGTGGGTTGGAGCAATTGCAATGTGACTGTTTCTTATAAATGTTATATTAAAGCCAGTAAGACTAAAACTATTTGTGATACAAACTATGATGCATATTTTGCGAAGATGCATAGAAATGTTGATGAGATACAACGTAATCCTGTTCTTTTAAAGCAGCTTTCTATTATTGATAAGAAAATGTTTCATGCAGGGCAAGCTTAAATCAATGCTAAAGTAGAGAATTGTTATTTTGTTTTTGGGAAAAAAGCATACAAATGGCTACCTGAGAATTGGTCCGGCAGTTGTTTTTTTGGGTTACCTGGTTCCGGCCATACGACACACTGCAGCTTTGCCTCAGGGGAAATTCAAAACGTCAGAGAGGTCAGCAGTAAACCTGGAAGTCCAATTAAGAGACCCGAGAATCCAGTGGGACGAATCGAAGCAGGGTGGAGAAACCATAACTCCGTAAAGAACAAAGATAAACTGACACACATGGACTTGTGTGACACCATTATATCATGGGCAGGCATAGCCCTTGCATATGGCGCAGTGAAA